>NC_143155.1:1335909-1494034 GCF_041381405.1 Jatropha curcas | reverse complement strand
CAGCTAGGGCATGGTCGATTCAGTGAACCGCCGATTCGAGATGTTTAAAATTTTGAATCGAAATCGACCCTTGAACCTCCGGTTCCGACACGGTTCGGCACGGTTCCGATAAACCGACGGTTCGAATTACGGTTCCGATTCGATTTCGGCATTACGTAAATTTTTAAAAAAATAATAAAATTTTGATTCCGAATTCATAAATAAATAATAATTTTAAAATGTTTAAATTTTATTAACTAAATAAATTATTATAAAATTTTAAAAGAAAAACTTCTATTAACTAACTTAGAACTATTATTACATTAAATTTACAAATTTTGCTAACTCACTATTATAAAAGACTATAAATGGAATATAAAATTAATGAAATGATTTGGAAATTATTATTTTCAAATACTAAGAAAATTATTAAAAAAATCAAATGAAGTAAATTTATGAATGGAAAAAATTGAAATTAGAGAAAGAATTTGGAATTGGATGTAAGAAATAAAAAATAAACAATAGATAATTCAAATATTAAGGAAAATAAAGCAATAGAAAAAATAATGAACTATGGAAATTTGAGAGAATTTTGATTGAGAATAAGAGAAAAGTTAGGATATAATTAGTTGTGAAATAAAAAATCATCAACTCATCATATTTATACCTGTTTCTCATTTATTAGTTTTCCAAATTGTCCCTTATAACAGAAAATAACAGCTATATATTTGGATAATTTAGTAAATTACAGTAAATAAATAAATAAATGATTAAAAAATGAATAAAATTTATTTACCAAAAAATAAATAAAAAACACCTATCATATAAAAACCTATCCGTTACACTCATTTTTTTGTACACTTGAAAGTATTTTTTTTTTAAAAATCAATTATTCATGTACCATTTTTTGTATAAATTAAGTAAAAAAATGTGCATTTTTTTTCACCACTTTTTATAACTTATGTACCATTATACTTCTCTTCAATATAAATCAAATTAACTACAATAAAATCAAGTGATATAAATTTTTTTATAAAAATTTTAAGCTACAATTTTTTTGTGCATCCTGTTTGAACCGGACCGGAATCGTCGGTTAACCATTGGTTCCGGGCCGATTTTGGTTCATATTTTAATATTCACATGAACCTTAACCGGCCCTTGAACCGCCGGTTCCGGTTCAAAATTATGAACCGCCAGTTCCAATTCGTCTACAGTATGGTTCGATTCCAGTTAGAATCGAATCGGTGGCCATGCCTACTAACAGCTACTAAAATAGCTAGTATTGCCAAATGACTTTTTATATAAAAAGTCACATTAACCTTAAAAACTATTTCAAATGCTATATTACCAAATACTATAAATTATAATGTCAAAATGGTAAAAGCTACTTAAAAAGATGTTGTCGAACACAACCATAGTAGTACAAGAAATAAAAGAAACAAAGCAACAAATAATTGTTGAATTGAAATTTGAAAGAATAACTTTTCAAAATCAATTAAAAATAATCAAACGCATTCATACTTTATTCTAATTCACCCACAATATTTGTATCATTGGTTACAAAAATCTGTTTAAATCATACGATTCGAATAGTGAATTATATTATTCCAATAATACTAAAACAAATAATAAAACAATATTTATATAGTTTATATATATATATCCTCTTACTAAGGCTATATGTGTTCATAAAAAACTGTCATGTATGTTTCACAATTGAGTCCATCAACCTCCAGCCTTTAAATCTTTACATAGAAACATAACCATCTACAAAGCTACAAATTGTAGCTTTTGAATATTCAAATGGAATTACCATTTCAAGTTCTAAAATTAGTCTAATATCATTTAAAAATTGTATTACATTTTATTATAAATTACATGTTATAATTTCAAAAAAAAAAACCCATAATTTTTATAAATCTCTCCGGTTTTAGATTTCAGATTCAAATATAATCCATCTCTAAAAGTTGATGTTGATTTTAGGATTGGGTTTAGAATTGTTATATTCGTACTCTCCACTAACGTCCGAGATAAAACTCTTTTATCTAAACTCAATTAAAATCCTAAAATTTTAGTTAACCCGGATTTGGGTCGAGTGAATATCTATAAGACTAGATTGATTTAATAATCTCTATTTAATGTGTAAATTTGCACATAAGCATAAGGATACAACTTAAGTCAAAGGTAAGTCAATACACTATGGAGCTCAAGCTCACTCGACTTGATTAATTATTAGTAAAAAATAAATATTTATTTATCAATACTGAAAAAAGCTTGCATAACTCGAGTTCAAGTTTGAATTAATTAATAATGAATTATTATTTAAAAATTAAATATATTATAAAATATACTTAATATCACATAAAATGAAATACTTAGATTAAATTTATCAGCCACTCACTCGAATCCAACATAATAATTCGTCACTTGAGCTAACAAATTCACACAAATTCAAAAAATTTAAGAACAAGACAAATTTACACAAATTCATGACGGGATGACATCTATTTACCAAATGAAATTTACAATTTAAAAAAACTTGAAATTTATAAACTTTACAAATATTAATGGTTGAATAAGGATGTCATAAAAATATTAATAATATATATTAATTAAATAATTATAATTATCATTAAACCGAATTGTTTAGTGGTCTGAATAGATTGGTTCGACCATTATTCAGCAGGTTCATTTCAGTTCGCTTCCCTAACTGGTTCAAAAGTAAAATCAGCATGGCATAATATTTGATTCATTGATTTTTCAAGTCCACCCACCTATTTGGTCCGGATTTAATAATTATGCATAATACACTGTATCTTATTTGTATTTATGTGACTCAGTAATTTTTTTTCTTTGGGTAGAACCAGAGGAGGTAGTGGTAGATCTAGAAAAAAAAATTCTTTTGTGGTCAATATAAAATATTAAAATAAATAATTTATCTAAATTTTTTCTGTGTTCTTAATATTTTTGACAAAATATCCAAGTGAGGTTTGGAAAAGAAACAAGCAACTCTTATGAAATTTCTTAGCTTTAATAATAAATATAAATTATAGAATTAAAATATGCAAACTTCAAATTGCCCCAACTATATATAATATAGTTTGAAATTAGAAAAAATGAAAGAGTTAGAACTATAAGAGGGTAAGAGATGAACAGATAAAGACACTAAAACGACAAGAGGAAATGAGTTTTATTCGAAGTAAATTACGCTGCTCTTCCATTTTCATATATTTTAATTTTTGAAAATATTTTTGAAAATTTATTTTTAACATTAAATTTGCCAAGCGGTACACTTAGAGATGTTAATATTAAAAGCCGTTTTTGAGCTATACATGCTTGCGTTGCGTGATAGCATGGGTTACACTTATCCTATTGTTTGATTTGGTAGCTGTCGTTTCGTTTGAATTGCTATGTGTGTAGGTGGTCTCATAGAGTCGCTGTTGGCAAATTTTTATCAAAAAAAAAAAATATATTGAAAGAAAAAAATAATGAAATATATTTTACATTAAAGAACGTAAATTTCTTAATTTATTCACCCTACTTTTCTCTCCGAGAGAATATAATGTTTTGAGCTCTGGAGAAAATGATGCATATTTTCCTTCTTTTAATGTTTTTCTTACTCTTTTCAAATAAGAGAAAATTCTTTCCTTGGATATTTTCCTCGTATATTTTTTTTTTCTCCAAAAAAAAAAAAAAAAATCACCTCACAAACAAATGGTTAAAGAAAATTTCACAAGAATTCTTATAATAATAATAATACTACTAATAATAACGATATGTAATATAATTATAAGATTTCCTAAGAATTTTCTAATATTATTTAATACTTAATTTGATAAACCTGGAGCATTAATTTAATATTTTTTCTTCATATTTATTTTTTATCCTTTTCTCACTTTTAATATATAAAAAAATGAAATTTTAGGGGACCAAAATTATATATATACATATATATATATATATATATATATATATAAACTATATAGTTATCCTTAACTTGTCCCTGCATATGCTAATCATTAATTTTTAACCAACACAACTAACCATAACAATGAATCAAACATATTTTAAATAATAAGATGTTAAGGTCTTACCATCCATTAATTAACATATTTGGGTTGCATAAATGCTATTTGGGACAAGTTTAAGAGGCCCAAACTCCAATTTTCTTTTCATTTTTTAGATTTTTTTAAAAAAATTTTTTAGCTTTCAATCTAATTTCTATCTCTCTCTTTCTCAATTTCATTTTCTTTTAATTTTAAACTCCATTTCCTCCTCCAAATGCAAAAATCCTATATAATTTATAAATCACAGCATGTAGAAGAAAGAAGAACTAGATATATGAAGAAGGAAAGAGAAGACGATGAAACGACAAGAATTGATGAGTGGAAAAAATGAAAAAGAAAGGAAAAGAGGGTGAAAATGATCTCTTTTCAATCTTTCAATAGATATCTCTTTAATCCCACATCGGTTATGCACGAGGAATCTATTCAGTACATAAGAGGGGTGGTCTCTAAATTGGTTAGCGCACTTTTGGGTGCATGGATCTGTCTCCATGGCTCAAGGGACAAAGCCGTGAGGGTGACCTCGTACGGAAGGGCCCAAAGCGGAAAATACTAACCAGGGCGGAGCCATGACATCAAATCCCTAAAACCAATTTTTTGCAGCTCAGCACCTCCACCATTGTTGCGCTACACAGGTCGAAACTAGAGAGGAAGAGAATGGCGGAAAGGTGACAACGTCTAGTTTGGGTCAATCGAAAAGTGAAGAGGGAGGAGTCGAAAGTGGTCGAAACTAGAGAGGAAGAGAATGGCGGAAAGGTGACAACATCTGGTTTGGGTCAATCGAAAAGTGAAGAGGGAGGAGTCGAAAGTGGAGAGAGGAGGCTGAGTGTTGCCCGTACACAAGCAGATGATTGGAAAAAAATAAATAAAAATAGAGGGAGAGGGCTGTGAACAATCGGAAAGAAGGGAGAAGATAGATTTAGGTTGGGGCTGGTTTGGGTTAATTAAAGTCCAGTTTAGTCCAAATCATGGATTTTTACTTGGTTTTTAATTGGTTTGGAGATTTCTAATGGGTTCAAATTGGTTTAGCACATAGAAATGCCACGTGGAATAAAGTATGCTGATGTATTTAAAAAAAAATGTCACGTAAGAGCGATTGTATTTCATGCTCAATTCTGTGACTAAATATGAGTGTAAAAGATATAAAAAAATCAAGTTCAGGGGCACATTAGGTTCTCTGCAAAGTTGAAGTTGACAAATGTTAAAATGAGAAAATCCAGAGGATTTATGCATTTGGCCAAATTAAAATCGAATTAACTATTAAGTGCTTAACTTATAATTTCCATTAACATTTTGATTTTTCTATTTGGGATGGAAGGACCAAAATATTAATAAAAAATAATTTAGAGATGACATAGTTAGCTTTTAAAAATAGAGATTGTCATATATCAATTTAACTATAATTTATAGACCAATTTATTATTTTTCCAAAAAATGAATCCACACAAAATTGATCGGATTCTTTTCATTGTTTGAAAGTTGAAAATTGAAATTACCTCTAGGCCCAATTGTATTTCAAAACTGTGGGCTTAAATTCCAAGACAAAAAAACAAGTGGAGCCCAGTTAGTACCAAGTACTTGTGCACACCCACCCACTACTACCTAACTCAGCAAATTTGGGGAGCCCTACCCTTAAAAAAGTCCCGTATTTTACAAGCCAACTGTGACTTGTGTCCCTAAACTATAGTCAACAAGAACAACACTCAAACAACAATGTGAACTGTCAAGACTCAACTAATTGTTAGTTACAAACTAATAAACTTTGCTTATACACAAATTATTAAAAGTTTGACCTATAAATTTTTATTAGGATTTATTCCGTAAAATTAATTATTTTAGTAGTTGTTAACTGTTTTAATAAAGTTAGCTGTTAGCTGTTTAATTAGCTTTTTGTAAAACGCTAAAAGCAAACAGATAACAACTAAAGGTTACATGAGTTAACTTTTTATAAAACGCTATTTTAACCTCTAAAAATTAGTTCAAACGCTATATTATCGAATATTATAAAAAATATCATTTAGTGTTTGACTGATCAAAATGCTAAAAATTATTTAAAAAGCTGATGCGGAACGCAATTTAAGAATTTATTATAAAGTAGTTTCCCTTTTTTATATTTTTATTTTTTAGGCTATTTCCTCACTTGGCCTGACTATCCCTTGTGTAGGTCACATGTCTCCATGTGAGTCTTCCAAGTGGTGATATTCTCACCTCTCCATCCCACATGATTATGCAAAAACTTTGCTATGCCCAAAGAGTTTTAAAAATAAAGTTAAAAATAAGAGGTACACTGTACACCAAACAGAACATGCCATGTGACTAGATTTTGACTCATCTATTCAATTCTTTTGACCAATCAAAATATTGTTTCTTGAGATGAGATAATTTAGTTATGTTCTTCAAGAAATACCCATAACAATGCTTCCCATTACATTACATGCTTTATAGCACAAGTCAAAAATTTTGTGTGTATTTTAAGTATGGCTCCAAAAAGTCTATATGGTGCAATTTTAAAGACTTGAAAAGATACCAAAAAGTTTTGAGCCAATTATATATTAAACTACTTTTAAAATTGCAAAATTGCTAATTTTATTTATAGGCCTAATTGATTAGAAAATGATTTAAATATTATTTGACAAACACTTCAAGGTTATGCTATTTATGCTATTTAAGATTTAACTCAACATTTTTACAGTTATTTCAATAATTGAGACCATCTCTTCCATCAAAATTTTGAGAGATCATGTTTAAAAAATAGTAATAAAATTTGAGTGTAAAATCTAGAGTTATGACATGAAAAGAAAGGCTATATTTTTTAGTATCAAATTGGCTCCGATCTATTTATTGGGTGTTCGAATAGTTATAAATGAATTTGATGTAGATACAGATACTAAAATTACTATTTGTGATGGGTTTAGATCGAACATATATTTTAAATTTTTCGGTATTTGCAATCAAACTGCAATACCCTACCCATTACTAATAAATGAGATATTTTAAATAGGTTTGATTTCGAGTAATTTAAAAATTACAGATATTATGTTCGTTTAAGAAATAAATGAGTTGGACTCGAGTATTAATATTTAAATAAAGATTTAAACATATTTCAATATGGATATTAAATTTCTTTCATATTTGCCATGTTTACGTCGCTAGTTAGTTATGCCCATTGCTTTGCCTTTCTATCTGCATAAAATTTGATATGATTATACAATGATAATATGAGTCTTCTTTTTTTCTTTTTGAGGCTTTAATTTTTTTCATTGTACAAAAATTTGCGTGTATTTTGATGTATAGGTAGCCATGACCAGGGCTCCGAAACCGCAGGTTATGATTTCAAAATTCGTTGTTCCAATTATAAGAAAGATAGAACCGAAATCGAACTGTTTTTAAGGTTTTATTTGTTTCTGTAAAATAACTTGTAGGCTTCAGAATTTTCTTTTGTTTACGATCTTCAGAAAAATAAGTCAACAGAAAATATTTTCTTGGTCAAAGGAAAATTAAGTTATTTTTTAAGGAAAAAACTTCTCATTCTTGAAAGAACAAAACATTTTTCAGACATTGACAAACCTTATAAATCCATACTTTTTAATTTTAATCATCATAGTCACTACCACCAGTCACCATTTGCTACCGGCCACCGGCAACTTTCATAATTTATATTTTTTTGCATTCTTTTCATATTTAACAATAAAATTTCTATTATTATTAATATTTTTTATGGTCTTATGAGATAAAAACTTTAATATTTTTAAATAATTTTTAATATTACAACCCAACAATGGAAAATAAGTCATTTGGAAAATATTTTCCATGAAAATATTTTTCAGCAAGTTATTTTTACGGAAATAAACGGAGGCTAAGATAATTTTGGAACTACTTGTTCCAGTTTTATTTCGGCTTAGATAATTTATTTTGAGTTTTAAATTTTTTTTTTGATTTATAGCTTGAATAAATAATGCTAATAAATATTATTATTGAAAAACACTAAATAAATTTAATAGAAATTCTTAAAATTTATTTTAAAAAATTATAATAAAAAAATTGAGAGTTTTTTCAAAAATATGTTTTCACTATTGTAGACTAGAACCGCTAGTTTTAAACCAAAATTGTCAGTTCAGGTCTTAAAAAATAAAGAACTGAAACTGAACCTTAAGTGTACAGTTTTAATTACAGTTTGAAACTGAAAAACATTGATCATTATTTAAACGGTTTGATTTCAATTCGATTCCGTTTTAAAATCGAACCGTGTTTATCCATATGTATGGGATTTTATGATTTTTGTCATATCATTCTCGAGGCATGGCCTCAGTCATATGATCTTATGTCACAATCACATGCACTAAATATAGTCAGTTTGAATGAGAAAAATATTTATTTTAATTCTGATTTGATTCAAAAATTCTGCTGGGTCAAATATTCTCCTAACTATGATTGAAATCCTGTGTGTTAAGCTCACATGGAGATGGGTAATTGTAGAAATAAAATCATCTAATTAATATGCAAAACACATTTTATAATTAAACAATTTACATAATTCTTATGTTCACAAGTACCTTTACTTATATTTAAGCATATTTTGACCAGTCAATTATCTCATAACTTTTTTCTTTTATTTTTTAAAACCTTTTTCCTCCAACCTTTTGCATGTGGTTTCGCATATATAATTAATTTCAATAAAAATTTATAAATATGTAGGATTAAGTATTTTTCAATTGCTACGTATGTAATTAAAGAAAATTTATAAAATTTGTGTATATATAACATAGGAACCATTTAGAACAAAAATACATTTATACGTATTATACCTTCACTTTTTTTAAGAAATATATTTAGAAATATATTTTTCCTATAATTTCAGAATAAAAATTTTAAACATAATGGAAAATAAAGAAATTGAGAAAGGAAAAAGAAATAGGATATTTTGATAATTAATAACTAAAACATTTGATCATGGTCGGTCTACCATGAAATAATAATCATTAATTAGCAATCTTAAAATATGTATTAAAGAAGAACAATCTTGAAGTTTGTCCTCCGCCAGAAGAAGCAGAGCACATATCAATATTTTCATCACATGGTGAGTTGCAGAACAACACTATATGATGAATTATTTTAATTTTTGAGTCTATTTAATTTTAAATTTTAATAATTATTAGTAAATAAATAATAATAATTAAGGTTTCTTAATTAGTTCTGATCATTCATATGGTTGCATGTGCATGTGAATCTAAAATTCCAACGTTTACACATATAAAAGATAGTGAAAATAGTACAATCTCATGTGGGTAAATTAAATTAAATCAGTGATGGTTAATTATTATGTAGCAGAATTTATGGCGAAAGGCAAATTAAGGTAATCATAGAAGAGAACAACATTTCATCAATCTTAATGTAGAATCATTCATAACATTATAGTGAAAATCAAGAAAAAGAATTCCAAGAGAAAAAGAAGAATAAAGAAGAAGCATAGCAATATTATTAATAACCAATATATGCTTGGATCAGCCAACATGAACCATATTTTTTGACGAAAAATATACTTATAAAATTAAGGATTCGAAATTTAAATATCGCCTGGGTTCGAGTATATCTAAAAATATTTATAAAAATATATATTAAATATTTTAGCATATAAAATTGCATATATTATTATATTGAATACTTCAAATTAAAATTTTATTTTTATTTAACACTCATATAATAGTTAATAAATATATGAACCGTCTTTATTAATTTGTGTTTAAAGATACATAAGGATTGCACCTATATTGGATGCATATCTAAAAATTTTAAAATTTTAAAATGTATAAATTTATGTTTAATGGGTTTAATTTCATAAGTTAAAATGTTTAAAAGGATCAATTTTATAAATTGAACATTTATAAAGTTCAAATGTCAACTCGTACATTTTTAAAAAAATACAGTTAATATGGTTACATCATAAGTTTTATTTTATCTTTCCTAATATACCTTTGTAGTTTTTCCTAATTTGAAAATATGGTTAATTGTTTATTTTCAGAGTTGATTAATAGTTAAAGATGTATATTAATTAGATATAAAATAAAATAAAAACTGCAAACATTATTTTCTTTTTGAAAAAGAAAATAGAACTGACAATATATTATTGATAAAGATCTATATTAATTAAATATATAATAGAAAAGTGCAAATATTATTTTTTCAAAAAAAAAAAAAAGAAAAAAGAAGAGGACCATATAACTTTACACAAATGAAAAAAGAAGATGAGCTATAATTTAAACTTTATTTTTATGGGTACAATTTCAAGCTTTAATTTTTAAATAGCTAAAGTCATGCATTTATTTAAATAAATAAATGAAGAACTTATTTGTATCATGTACGTATTTTTATGACGTCAATTTTATGCAATAGATTATATGTAATTAGATTTTATAAAAGTCAATAAAGTCTGATTGGTCTTCTAACTCACGTAATGAGTGGAAAGTCTCAAATTCAAATGCTCTGGACCATAATTGTTTTTACGAAATTAGTAAGCTAGAAGAAGAGTTATTGTAGCGACCCATTCAGCCTTCAATGAATTAAAAAAAATTATATTTAGAAAATTAACATGATATTCATTCAAACTCTCTATATACTAATCATATTTTGAAGTTGCAATCAAAGACTAGTGCAAAATAAAAGTCAGAATAATATATTTTTAAACAGAAAACAGTAATTAAGAATATGAAGAGGGCATGTAAAATTGTATGAAATAAAAAAGATTCTAAGGTAGGAAAAAAAAGGGAGCCATTTAGAATTTAGAACTGTAGAAAGAGCATGCTCCTGGTTTCAACAAATATAGTAAACCTTTCAATTATTAAACAATCCTGTCCTTAGTGGAACAATGGGTACAAACCCTCCCCTACAAAACAAGATAACAACTGTCTATAGGTCACTAATCCTACTCTTTTTCTCTCTCTCTCCCTCTCTTTCTATGACTATGAGATGACCTTAAAAAAGTGACCCTAATGGATGGTTCTTCAACAGAAGAAGAAGATGAAGATAAGAGAAGAAGAGTAGTGTTCAAGAATCAAGCGCATCATGTAGTTAGGACAATAACATTTGACCCATGACTTTAATGCTTCATTAACAACCATCCACACCATCATTTAACATTCGAATCAAATCCCATCAAAAATAAATTATTGAATCACGACATGAAAAGTATATTATAAACAAATAATATTAAGAAATTCGCGAATAATGAATACGTTGCTTATTTTAAAACCTAAGCTTTTTTTTTTATGGTGTACTATTATTATTGGAATATTAAAAATTGAAATATCTTAAGTTTTATTATCAAGTGAGATATATATAATTTGTGTCTCAATTTCCCAAATTATAATTTTTGAAGGTGTACAAGCAAGAGATTTATAGTGTGATAATAGACACTCCCTATATATAATAACAAAGCCCCATTATAGCCCACAATCACAATTCTCTTACTATAAGCTTTGCTTCATCTTTCCCTCTCTCTCTCTTTCTCTCTCTCTCTCTCTCTCTCTCTCTCTCTCTCTCTCTCTTTTTCTTTGATACATAAAAACACCACATAGGCACAAATTAAGAAGTATCATATAACATAATTTGTGGGTTATATTTACATGGATGAGAAGTGGAAGCCATCAAAGAAAGAAGGTTCATCATCTTCTTCTTCTTCTTTTGTCAGGAGTTTCTCAACAAAGAGTTCATCATCTTCAAAATCACCTCTATTGAGTAGTTCTTCACTTAAAAGAAGCTCTTCACTAAAAAGCTCATCTCCAAGTAATAACAAATGTCCTCTTCCAAGAAGTTATTCTCAAAAGAACTCTTCCATTTCAAGAAAGTGTAGTAGCTTAGCCAAAGAACAGAAAGCAAGATTCTATATCATGAGGAGATGTGTTGCAATGCTTGTTTGTTGGCATAAGCATGGAGATTCTTGAAAAATATAGGGAGAGAATTGGAAATTTATTAGATATATGTATCTTCACTTTCTTTTTTTTTTATTTTTCTTTTTTGAGAGATGGGTGTTGGGTTTGATTTGGAACTCATAAATTTTCTTGCCACCATCCAATCAAGAAGAGAGATTGGTTATATAGAGACTTTTTTTGTTTTCCTTCAACTTTTAATTAGCAGCTGTAATCTGTAATTAAGATATTTGAAGAAAGCTATAAGTTTTAAACATTAAATTGATATATCATTAAATACATTAATCCAATATGAAGTCCTAATTAAACTAGCTAGCTACATTTTTTTTTTGTTCTTTCTTTATTTTTTTTATTTGCTTGCCATAATTATCAAACTCTTGATCATAATTAAGTAATTACTGAGATCTTGATCAAGTTCAGTAGTTAGAAAGATTTTTTTTTTTCTAATTTATACTATTTTTCTTTTTTTTTTTCTTTTGATTAATTTTCTGTTTTCTTGTTTGTTTTGACTTGATAAGAGAGAGATTCCTTTCACCTGTTGGTACTGCCAGAATGTGGTATGGCAGTAGTAGAGATTATTAGCAATTGGATCTGCATTGGGAACGTGACTCAGTTTTCTACCTTTTAAACATTAAAAAAAAAAAAAAAAAAAAAAAAAAAAAAAAAAAACACACACTAGATTGAATTTCAATTAACATGAGTAACCCAAGGATAAATAAAAAATTTAATAATGCGAATACGGGTACCTCAGTAGCAAATAGAACTTGCGGAGTTGATCACTATGACTTACATCATGGGTTTAATCCTCCGCAACACAAACTCCTCCCAAGCCAATCCCTTTGCCTCAAAGGCGAGCAGAAGTAATAAAAAATTTAATTATTTATTGCATTTTTCTATAGAAAGTAATTCTTGAATATTAATTTATCACTAGCAATAGTGGCAGTCCCACTATTATAAGTATCAATTTTTAATCAGTAATTAGTAAGCATCAAAGTAAAATTATGTGAAACTTAATTATTTACCATAAATCACATACATTATTGATATAACTAATAATAAAATAGATATATCAATTATATTTTGTAGGAAATTAGGAAATGTATCGAAAAAATTTCATATATTCAAGAATTATAAGTAAGAGTTTCTTATACCAATCAAATATTAAAATTTTAATCTTCTAAAGAGATTTCGACAACCAAATGTTCCCTTGAAGTATTCCACATATCCAAAAGATAATAATCGAATCAAGAAAAAACCTGGAACCGTAATTAAGCTACATTAATTAATTTGTAAAAGAAGAAAAATTGAATTAAATTGTACATATATAATCTGATGGATCGTTGATCCTTTTGAAAAAAGGGAGGGACCATTAGCAATATTATTTCTACTAAAGTGTTATAAAACAGCACCTGAATCTTTGTGGCTGCATTCTCAAAGCTTCCACAAAGAATCAAAGTGGTTGGCAACAAGTTAAATAGACTGTAATAAAAGTGAATAACTGACAATCTACACACGTAGAGGATGCTGAACCAAGCTGATAAAGAAACTTCCCATCAGAACAAGAAGAAGAAGAAGAACAAGAACAAGAAATCAAAATTTTAAAGAAAAAAGAAAATTAGGGTTTTGATTAATTTCTGGTCTGTTTTCGTAAATTGTTGGTTGATTTATCATTTTTTAAGTGTAAAATCCACACTTATGTATGTTCAAAATCATATGCATATATATATAGATATTGAAATACATTACCAGATCATTATGTGAACAGTAAATTCTGCATGCATTCTTTTATTTTGATTTTTATTTCAAAATTTTGTCAGAGGAGCCATGTGATTTCTGTAAGTGGGAACTATGTATGGGAATCAATTTGCCCTTCGTGGGGTATCTCAGACTGTATAATTCCTGGAAATAATACAAGAAGCTGCCAAAAAGTTTATTACTGTCATAATATTTTGGAAAAAGAAAAAAAAAGATGAAAAAAATATTTATTTATTTATGATTTTAGCAATAGTTTGAATTTTAGAATCTGATTTGGAGATTTGATATAAAAAACTCTTATTCTCATTTTTAATATTTTTAGGGTATTTCTTAGTGAAATTTAGGCTCCCTTTTGTACCCTCGACTTTTCAGCATTGAAACCTTTTTGCCCTTGGCTGAACCCGCGTTTCCATAAAATAACTTGCAGAAAAATATTTTTTATAATTTTTCGTTGTTTGGGGCGCTTAGAAAAATAAGTTAACGAAAAATATTTTTCTGGTTAAAGGGAAATTAAGACATTTTTAAGGAAAATAATTTTTCATTTTCAAGAGAGTAAAATATTTTTCGGACATTGACAAACCTTATAAATATATATATTTTAATTTATTAAATATCGTAGTACTACCATCAGTCACCATTTATCACCGATTACCACCGTCGGCTACCACCACCAACGGCTTTTTCATAATTTATATATATATATTTTTTTTTGCATTCTTCTCATATTTAATAATAAAAACTTTAAATTATAAAATTGCTATTATTATTAATATTTTTTATGGTCTTATGAGATAAAAACTTTAATATTTTTAATTAATTTATAATATTACAACCAAACAACGGAAAATAAATCATTTGGAAAATACTTTTCAAGAAAAATATAGCATAAATTAGAAATTGAATATGTTGATAATATTAATTATATTAACAATGACTTAATAAGCATGAACTGAATCATCAACAATTGAATCAGATGAAAGATTTTGGTTCAACGGCTGATGATTGACATAAAAATAAGCACATCAACACCTAATCTTTATCCCTGGAGAAAACCTTCTCTCCACGAGTAAAATTGTACCTCTAGTAATAGAGTTCTCTAAAATTGCAAAATTATTGACAAATAAAAGCCAAACGACAAAACAAAATAAGAAACGATTTGGAATCCAACACAAAACGTTGGGTAAAGCTACAGACAGACAGACCCAAAAGCAAAAATCTAAAAAATTATTGATCTAACACTTTGGAAGATCAGACGGTGGAGGAAGCAGCTTCTGATTTGGAAGTTCTCCATCAAGGACTATCCATACCATACTCAAGCCCCAACTCAAATGCACATCAAAATGGCAGTGCATAAACCATGCTCCTGTGTGATACACATAATTACCACCCATTTTATTATACAATAAATAAAACATACCTCATTTTTATTTAGCATATATCTAAATAATAAGTTGTTTTTATATTTATTATTATTTCCTTTTGGGTGAAAAAACTTGATCAAAAAATTATAAAAGGTTTTGGGTGCCAAGTTAGATTTTGGGTGTACGCGGGAGGTCTATTAGCTCGGTTTTCGTCCTTCAGTATTATTAAGTTTTTCTCGTATTTATAATAATATAATAAATTTATTTATCCGATAAAAAAAATTATATCATTCTATCCCTAATGTTAGTGTTTGAATGTACGAGCAAGTATAATCATAACTACATATATGACAATTAGATATTTCGATTGAAAGAAACTATATATTAATTAGAGGAATACTGACCAGGATTATCAGCAAAAAAACGAATTGCCACCCATCCACCAGCGGGCACACCAACAGTGTTGAGTTCAACAGGATCAACAAGATTAAAATTTTTAGGATCATTATAAGGATCAAAATTTCCAAATCCTTGACCAACTACATAAAAATCATAACCATGAAGATGAAGAGGGTGACTCTCTGTACCAAAAATACTTGTATCTTGAAGCACTACTTCCACACTAGCATTAAATGGAAGAACCACAACTCTGGTCCCATTTGTAACAAAAGTATTATTTGGAGGGGTTCCAGTATAATTAAAAGGAGTTAGGGGAAATCTTGGAAACCCAGTAGTGTAAACCCCATAATTTGATTGGTTAAAATAATAGGATTCAAGAATTGCTCTTCCAGGTTGAACAAAGGAAATGTTATTAACAGAAGCTGCAAATTTTGTTCCATTAGGCCCTTGACATGTTTGATTTTGGGGGCAAGGGCTTGTTCCTAAACCTACTGTGAAGAAAAATTGTTGGTCAACTTTTTGAGGCACATTAGCAGGAAACTGAGAATTAACCAGTCTATGAAATTTGGTTGCAAAGCTCATAGCAGTGTTTGTGTCATTGATTTGAGGCAAAGAAGGAGTAATAATTGGGGGTTTTGAACTGGCTTTTGAGAAATTTGAAGGGATTTCGTATTCAAGAATTGCAGCTACAGTTGAATTATCAATTGGACCTTGAGAAGTTGAATATGGTCTTGCTAATATAAAAAATGTGGCATTTGGGTAAATGGGTTTGGTCTTAAGAAGAACATTTGTGGTTTGTCCTGCTGAAATTAGCAAAATGTCTGTTTCAAAAGGTTGAACATACCTTGCATCAGCTTCAACCACAGTTAAATTGTGATTTGCTACAGTGAAAAAGAGATCTGAATCAACTGCTCCATTAATCACTCTTAGAAGATATGTTTTCCCTTGTTTCACTGTTAATTTGTATGTATCTGCAACAAATTGTTAATGTTTTAGGCCTTTCCTTCAATAAAAATTACAAAAAGAACAGGAATGACTTTACTTAATGAATTTAGGGTTCATTTAATAAGCCGTAATGAATAAATTAGAGTCAGACAAAAAATTTCATCGACCAATGACAAAAATTTGGAGCTAGAGGAGTCAGAACTCCTAATCCTCTTATCTCCGTCCTTGAATATTATGTAACTAATCAAATACATTTCTAATAAAAAAATGTATTTAATTACATTACATTATATTTATTACAGCTTACTAGGTAAAACGTAAGGTAATTATATAAAGTGCTAACAAGATGAGGTCTATTTGATCTTTTGACATAGTTTCGAGTTCGAGTCCTCTCGATCATAAAAATTTTTACCATAATTTAGTGAGTTAAGCGCAATGTTATTTCGGCGTATTAAACATTTCAACGAATAAAAGAAAAAAATATAATAATGCAAATTACCATTTGCAGAACAATTATATAATGGGCCTGGAAGCCCATTGATTGTGTAGGCATCAGAGACATTAGGTGCACCTCCTGTTTGTAAAGCTTGATTAATGATTGCCTCAGGATCAGTATTATACCACTCTCCTGTAATTAATTGAAAGATATAAAGTTGATTAGTGAATTAATTAGGGTTAGAGAAGCTATAGGAATGTAAAGATAATGCAAGAAATTAAAAAGGGTAAAATATAATTAAATCTCTAAATTATATTCAAAGTAACATTTAAGTGCTTCTACATTTGAAAACTAACTATAACATCCCTAACTTATCATCTATCTTATTATTTGATCCTTTCGTCCAAAAAAAGATTTTTTTTTTTTTAAAAAAGAGCATATTTTGTCCAAAAAATGTATCTAATTAATGGTAAAGAGCTCACTTTTTGAATGGAAAGACTTAATAGTGAAATGGAAGCATAAATTAGAGACGTCATAGTTTTTTTCAAATATAGAAAACTTAAATGTTAATTTGAATGTTATTTAGGGATTTAATTATATTTTACCCAATTAAAAAAGAGGATTCATAAATTAGTTAGAATTACCAAGCAAGATTGTGAATTCCTTGTAGGGTTTGGGAAATGGGTAGGAAGAATTTCTTGGAGGGAGGATGATAATGGGTCCATAGACAGTAGCTCTAAGCCATGAGAAATGAGCATGCCATAAAAGAGTTCCTCTTTGTCCTCTAATTGTGAAATTGTACACATAAGTATTGTTTGTTTGAATAGGGCATTGTGTGACATATGATGGTCCATCTGCCCATCCTGTCTGAAGTTGTCGAATGCCATGCCTGTTTTAATCACAAAATTAATTATAATAAGCAAATGTTTAACATGTACATTTCAAATCTTAATTCATTAGTTTAAAATTTTAGAACCACTTAAGAACGGTTTTGGTTTCAATTTCATTTTTTTTTTTTTTTAGAACCAAAACCAATAGTTTTCAAAATTGAAACCAGTGTTCAAAAATCATTTTATACCTAAACTGATCAGCCATTAATCATAATTATTACTAGATCAATTAAACTCTAATCATTCAGTTAGTAATTAGTCGATCATTCATTAATCTAGACATATTAGAAGATTTACAATAATGGTTTTTCATACCAATGGATAGTGACATTGCTAGAAACATGATTGACCACCTTCACCAGAAGTTGATCACCTTCTCTTGCAACAATCCTAGGCCCAGGGAACTGGCCATTCACCGTCACCATGCTTTTTGTAGTACACAATCTTGTGACATTGGTCGATACTATCTGCAAGAAAATGACATATCAAGAACAACACAATTAAAAACACAAACAAATGCATAATATCCTATACTTCTCCGACCTAAAAATTCAATTCAATCCGACAAATTCTAATTAAAGAAAGCTCAATTAATTAGTACATTACATACATTAAACTTGTAGTGCCTAGTAATCCCTGCAATGGCAACAGGAGGAAGAGTCCATAGAAGTGCTGCAAGAAAAGGTGCCAGTAAAGGAACTGAAGCGCCCATATCTGATTAGTTAATGGAACAAGAACTTGTTATCAGCTAATTCAATTCTCTTGGTTTTCTAATAATACGATATCAGTAAGATCAGTGAAGAGGGTGTTTTATATGGGTTAATATAAAGGGTGTGTTTGGTTTATTAGGGTTTAATTAGGCAATAAGATAAAATTTAGAGTGTAATCAAAGTTAATTATTTGATTTGTCTGTCCTTGTAATGGTGGACCCTTCTTTATCCTCAGATATTAAATTTCTCCTACTGTGAGACTTGATCGAAAGGTTTTAGCAATTTGCTTTCTTTACTTCACTAAAGAAACCCTTTTCATGGAAATCCTTCTCATGAAAATTTACTGTAAAAGACAAAGTTGGTTGCACGCATGGAGAAATTTCACTATGCCAAACTAAGCAAATTCCTAAATACTTTGCCTGTACGAATGGCTCCACGAAAAGACATGCAACCCACTGCACTCCCTGATTGCCATTTCAAAAAGCTTGGCAAATCACTAATCTGCGGCTAATTTCTTGTAATCAGATAAAAATTATTTGAATTACATTAATTATTAATAGTTATGTCCCGCAATCTTTTTGACCTCTTAGTTCTCTAGGAGCAATGCAAAAAGATCGAAAAATAGAACCATCTGATTAATTCGTTCTCAATAGGAATGAGATGATCATTTTAAGGTAATCCTTTTATCGACGGATTCTCCTATTACATTCATAGATCTTATGGATGAGAACCAATCATCAAATATTCTTTTTGGTATAATTGAAATAAATTTAAAAATTAAAAATTATTTACCTTTATTTTCTAAAATACCATCATTTATAATTGTCTAAGAAAATGGATAATTTTGTTATTAATTTTAAATGGTTCATTTGGAAAATTCAGCCTATTTTGATAGAATTTGATTTAGATACATTCAAATCTATAGAATCAAATTAGTAAGATTTAAATTCTCACTTTTTTTATTCCAAATACATATTTAAATTTATAAATGAAATCAAAAATATTGGAAATGAATTATGTAGCAAAGAACATATTGAAAATTGCACCATAATAGGAATTTTTAATGGCCCAAAATTTAATTCTTGTCAATGAAAAGTTTTCATTTTAAGCCAATATATATTCTAATCACTTTCATGGATCAATGGCTAAGTGGACTTGTAAATTTGTTAACAACCAAACAGAGTCTTAAGATGTTACTAAAGCCAAGAAAATAGACAAAGACACTAGATCAACTTTCTTCCAAGCAAGAAAGGGGATCATGACATTAATGATTAGGTTGATTAGTAAGTTATTTTTCTGCAAATAAACAATTAACCACTCAAGCTTAGTCATGAAGTCACCATAGCCAAGAGAGTTAATTAAAGGAGTACACTAGCCAAATGCTAGGTGTGTTTGAATTTATGGGTGGACCAACCACACTCCTTGTAGGGTACTCCTAAATATATCCTTTACATTTCTCAAACAAAATAAAAATATTAGATGTACCCATTTTTACATATTGATTTATACATGACATTAAGGGCTGGTTTTATAATGTACTTAGAGGATATAGAGACACTCATAAGTCTATAGTTACCAGGCTGTTATTTAAGGTTAATTTGGTGCTCCATTCGTTATTGGATAAAATATATATTGATCAAAGCTACAATGGATATTGATTAATTTGATGTAATTCAGCTTATTATAACAACAAATCATTTTTTACAGCACCAATTATACAAGAATAAGCGATCAGATTTGTGGAACAGTAGAAGTATACTACATCTCCAAGCGAACTTTACCACATTAGTAAAATGGAAAGTTTTTTTTTTTAAAAAATGCTCTCTAATGCTATGTCTATTTGATAGATCAAATTGAGGTGTCAAAAAAAATAAATAGACGTTGTCTACAATACCTTTTATCTCTAGAGTCTCTTAGATAATATGGGTATTTATTACTCTATAGTGGCTAGCAGCATATTAAATTATGGAACCATAAAAGAAAAGAAGAAAAAGGATGCAAAAGGATCTGAAAGTAATGCATTGGAGAGAGATTTTTAAAATTTAACGTCTATAAGTACACATGCAGCGACTCCACCTTCACATCTTCTATTTTATATAATACATAAGCTACAATCCATATTAGCATTAGAGATGCTTTCATTAAAAATAATCCCCCTCTTGCCATACAATCTATGTAACATATAATAAACACAAGACAACTTAAGAAATAGTTAATCCCAAATCATAACAACAGCAATAACTCCCACACCAAGAAGAACAGCAAGAAACTTGAAGAATGGAGTGTCAAAGAACAAATTAGCTTGTGGTTTGAAACCTTTAGCTATAAGATGGTTGATAGCAACATAAATAAAAATCCCACAAGCAAGTCCCATAGAAATAGCATAAATCCAATCAGCAACTGGGCCTTGAGTTGTAGCATCAATAGCAATACCTATCCCTACTCCAATGGGACTTGAAATAGCAAAGGCAAAAGAGTATGCCATTGTTAATGTTAATGGTCGCTTAGGAAGCATCCTAAGAAGTGCAATTCCCATTCCTATGGCAGCAAAAATTTTGTGCAATGATATTGTCCAAAGATTTCTCCATGCATCTGTCTTAGTATCTATAAAGAGAAAATTAGGTCATTTGTCATACACATACATATAAGAGACTAGCAACTCAAGCTTGGGTAATTTTGCTATATATATATAAAGTATAAACCAAAAGAAGAAACTAAATGTGAAATTAAGTTATTCTAAACATGGAAGTAACTCAAATAAAGGAGATAATTAGGTCATTTGTCAATAGTTCATGAAAATAATGTTCTTTTTATTTTAATATAGGCGAAATGTATAGATTTGCCCCAAAAATTTATGTGATTTGTTTTGTAATACCCTCAACTTTGCGGGATACCTATCATGATCCTATAATTTCATATTTCAATAATAACTATGCCTCTCGACAAAATGAAATAACTTTATAAGAGTAACATAGTTATTACTGAAGTGTGAAAGTGTAGAGTTAAAATAGGTCTCGGCAAACTTGAGAATACCACGAGACAAATTGCATAAACTTGAGAGGTAAACTTGAGGGGCAAATTTATATATAAGGCCTCTTGATATAGGAAGATTCTATTATTCTATGTAGATAGATGATCAACTATATGGAAATAGCACCTTTTTTTCTGAACATAAAGAAAATGGATAGTGATTAAACCAATAATACATTAATTGATCGTTAATTAGTATTACCTAAACCTAATCGGATCTATGAAAGCTAATTAAAATATAATAAACCTATGTTAACACAAACAGTGAAAAAGAGACATTATTTACTAGAAATTATCAACAATTAATCAAGGATTAATTTAACTTACCTGCAACTCCAACGGCAATACCTTCAAAAACTGAATGAAAACACAAAGCAAGAATTAGTAATATTGTGTCACCAATAGAAGTGGTCTTCAAGAAAACTGGGTTAAGCTCATGAACTTCAGTTGCTTCTTTATTATCACTTGCTATTCCTTCTTCAACTTGAACTACTCTAGATTCTCTATGGCTATCACTACGCTTTGTAACCAAGATCACTATACAATCACCCAACATAGTCAAGAGATACCCAGAAGAGGCTAACATGAAAGCAAAAGGGTATTCTTTGGTCGTAAGACTTCCAAAAGTCTCATTAGAATCACTCAAGAAATGCATAAGTGAAGTTCCAAGAAAAACCCCACCTGCAAATTGAGTACCCAAAAGAAGGAAATTCTCATTCCATCTATAAAAATATGGGGAGACACCACCAACAAAAGTGCTTACAAAGAGAATTATTAAGCACCAAATTTTCACCAAGATTAACCCTTTGTCATGCAAATCTGTTTCCCCATTGTCACTACCATCTTCATGATCATCACCTCCATGGCCGTTGATCAAGGAGAATTGAAGAAATATAAGAGAAATAATGAATATGGTTGACTTGGGAGTTTTCTGGGAACGAGCCATGGAGTTTCCTTTCTTGGCTTGGAAGGGTTTGCATTAGTTATGCTAAGAGGGATATAAAAAGCATACAAACTGTCACATATATATCCAATAATTTGCTTCTTTGTAGTACAGTGTTGACTTTCCAAGATTGTGGTAATGTTGTACTACACAAGATACAATCCCATGAAGGCATCAAAATGCCTAGGGTTTAGACGGTCAGAAGCCAGATGTAATAAAATCCTTAACTAGCATTATTTTATTGGAAAATTCTTACCAATACCCAGCATATGTGATTTTCTCGTACACGACGCCAATATAAAAAAGAGTTTTTTTAAAAAAAATGTTATTAGTTTTTTTATTTTTTTTAAGTAAAGATATTCTCTTGTTTGAATTAAAATAGTAACACTATTTAAAATTAGTTCGGTGGAGTAAATTAGAATAGTAACACTATTTATAATTAATTCGGTGTAAAGATAAATATATACATGGGGTGTAGTAATTTGTAATTAGTTTTGTGTAAAAATAGATCCATACATTGGATGTAAGTAGGATGAGATTAAAATATACCCTTCAGGGAAAAAAAAAACATTAAGAGTTTTAATTAATAAAAAACCTTTATAAGAACAAGTGAAACCTAAGTTTGATAATATATATAGTATTTAGCGTTTAAGAAATTAATTAAGTATAAAGTAATTAGATTTAAGCTTATGAAGTTTTTACATACATGATACAACAACAATCCAGACTATACAAATCATTTACTTCAATATCCGCTCAGATCAGGTTAATATCCATTCCATGCAAATCAGAATATAAGTCGCGAAAATAAATTTGAAATACTTTTTATCAAAAAAAAAAAAAAAAAGGGAAAGGGATTTTAAAACAAATAAGTCCTCTCACATGAAGTTTAAAATTCATGAATAATGAGTAGCCTTAAGTTTCGTATAATACAGTGAAATTGAAGAATAGGGAGGGGAATCTCATATTAACCTCGTTTAACATATAAATAAATAAATATACCATAAATAAAAGAATATAGAGACAAAAGGCCAGCAAAAACCCAAATATCACCCAAAGCCAAAGTCTAGATTTAACTAATATAAGAGTTTGTACTTCATAATAGAGAAAGAGGCATTTATGAATAAAATTTAAAATAAATATTAAAAAAAAAAAAAGTCAACTTCTCTAACAGGGGCAATTTTTGGTACACAAACCTGTTTCTCCCTCTCTTTTGATGCGAAGATAATTTTTTTTTTTTTTTTTAAATGGACAAGGATAGTATTATATATAAACATTTCATTATCAACAAAACTAAGAATTTCAGAGTGTGTACATATATATATATATAACTGCTATTTGGTTGTGCCATCTAGGAACTTATCAACAATAGAAACAGTATATTGCAACTCTGTACAGCTCATGCAGAGCCCCGCTAGGCGCCAGTTCTATAATGAAAGCTTATTTGCTAAATACATATATACATCATTAGAATAGTATTCGGTACCAGGAGGAGACTAATATAAAGATTTAATTCTTCGGTCCAAACAAAGGTTTAATCCTAAGCTGGCGGTTCCACTTACCACCTGGTTCGGGCTGGTCCTGATTTCAAACCTTGACCACCACGAAAAGGAATTTGGCAAGTTAATAACAAATAAAGAATGGATATGCAGTGACTTCATCAACTACGCACATACATGTGGATATATATTCACACTAATTTAATTATGTGACATCAAGAGTTGTGAATTTCATAGTAGGCAATGTGAAGTAGGTAGGGAAAAGCAAGCTTCATTCTCTATTATTAAACAACGGGTAGATCATTTACATATGTGACCAGAATTTGTTTGTGTCAAAAATGACAAAATGGTAGATGTACTTAATATAATGATCTATACATAATACATTACTTGGGAGTAGTCATTAAACCATGTCTGAACCGTCTGATTCACTCTCTCTGCTTTCCTGCCATCCTGTACCCATCCGAAATTTACATACTGGACATGTGCCTTGTTGACGCAACCATGGATCGATGCAATTAGTATGAAACTGCAAGCGTTAAAGTCATTCTAGTTATCAAAGCTGCATATACCTTAAAGCCATACACATCAAAATACCACCATTTACCACCGAAAAGTTATTGCAAAAATATTAAAAGGCTAAATTCAGATTAGCTAACTAAACACTATAGATATAATCTTTTATCATGTAAACTTATGAAAATAAGAACTTACATATTCACAGATTCCCATTACAAGCAAGTAATAAACAAGAGATCCATATGCATCAAAAGGCGTATGTACGGCAGCATAGGAAGAAATCAAAACAATATCAATTATTAGGCTGTCAGTACCACTATTTTAATGAAAAGCTTGAAAAGCCAAAATAATTGAAAACGTGTTCATTTTGGGTACCAGAAGATACAGCTGTTCTTTTAGGATAAAAAGTAGATATCACAGTCATCTGACAGTTACAATGTGTGGTGCAACCACAAACCAGACCATTGGCCCATAAGTTATGGTTGCAGAGAAACTAACATTTGCAATAATAATATAAAAATGAGTAATTCCTAAAAATTTCAAAATCAAGTTCAAAAATGCATGCACAGGAACTTTGAAGAAATCACATAGATTGTTAGATAACAAATATGTTATGGTTAAAAAGATGAGGAAGCAGGGGATCCACCTGATGCAAACATGGCAAACTACGAACAAGTTCCCCCCTGTTAACTTGTTCCAAGCAAATAGAGCATGTTAATTCATCTTCTGAAGCCTTCACATTCCCATCTGCCTTATTAGAGTCTTGCTTCATCTGCTGGAAAAATCGAGAATAAATCATCAATGTTTATGCACAAAAAAAGAGAAGTAAAGGCAGAAAAGTTCAAAAAATTTCATCCCACCCAATAGAATCAGATGTCATGCCTGTACTAAATCTCTATAGCCAAAGTCATCTTAGGTATGTACAAGTATACAGGTGGTTTTTCTTATCAGATGATACATAACTCCCTTGAAAACAGTGAGAAAGATAGATCAATTTGTTTAATCGCTTGTAAATGCTGGAGTTATTCATGGCAAAGGACCATATCATTTCAGGATCAACTATCGTTTTAGATCTCATGTGATTTTACCATGGTCGTTCAACTTTCATGATTTTGAATCCAAAAACCAGGATTTCTAGCCATAATTTTGGTTGAATACAGTTTGTATGTTCTTGTCATTTTGTTCTTCCTGTAACTAACAATTTTACACCAAAGAAGTCAATTTTCCAGAAACCATGGCATCATATGCTTTTGCATAAATGATGAACCCCAAAAGAACATATCATATAAAATAAATAGTCTTAATTCAGACATTTCACAAAGTCAAGTGGTGAAAGCTGAAAGCAACACCACATGACCTACTAGAGAGGGATTCTTTGGTAATATAAATAATTATAAATGCCCTCGAGAGGTAGCCATAGATTGAGACAACCTGTTTTACATCATCTCTGATAGATATCACCATAACCACAATGATAAACTGACAATGTTAATTGAATGGGCAGGTCAATGAAGTGTGTTTAAGAGCCAAGAGCAGCGTATGTTAGATGTTTCATCACCATCACCATATCCAAACCAAATTCTGTCCAGCATGTCCAAATTGACATAATGATAATAGATAGGGAATCACAACTAAATAATTACCACACAAGTAAAACACCAATGATCAACCATCATAAAAAGAAGTTGAAAATAGGAGCAGAAGCACAACACAATTTTCTCATTGATGATATAATCAAATTTATGATATGAAAAAAAAAAAAAAGGAAAAAAAGAATACATACCTCTGTTGGAGCTGAAGAAGACGATGCCTGCTGCTGTGACGTGTTAGCACTAGCATCAAAAGGGGAAAAGAAAGAAAGAAATTAGTCAACTTATTGCGTAACTAGAAACTAAAACCAGTAAAGAGATCATTCCAACTTACTTCTCTGGGGCAGGGACCTTATACTTGTGAACAGGTAAGGCATTTATCTCTTCCTCACTCATAGAAGGAGTTGTAGAAGCATTATCAGAATCCAAAGCTCTCAGAGTTTCATAATCTGCCCCCAGCAAAAAGTAACAATAATTGTAGCATATGCACGTTCAAAATCCAAGAAAACTACATTTTATGTTCCACATGAAAAGTTAGCACCATACCTAGGTCATCAAATTCACGGTCAAGAAGAGCAAGCTGAAGCCTAAGTCCTTGTAATCGACCTCTTGTTGCAAAAGCTATAGATGGTGGCACATGTAAACGCAATTCAGTATGTCCCAACAAGCCACTGGCAGCAGCTGCATGAGCCCGTGCCTGAGCTTGAAGTTGTTGACAAGTCGCATACATTCGCAAGCTTGTAGCCATCAAGAACACACCCACTACAAGCCAAAGCTACAAAAGCATAAAAACTACTCTTACTCCCACATTTCATCAGAAACACCAAGTAAATTCAATTTTAGATACACAATATGTAGTACATACCAGGAAGTTCGGTGATATTTGATGAGAGTTCAAAATCATGAACAGTAAAAGAACTGCTAAAATGCATGGAGTTTTGGGTTAAAAATTGCAACAAACTAGCAGGAAACATGAAAAAATATGAAATTCGAAACAATAAAAAAAGAGGGAGCAAAAGAAAACTACCTGTAACAAGAAAAGCCAGCGAATTAGAATTAACAGGCCGGCCTCCATGAATGCGCTGATAAGAAGAAAAAAGAGTCGGTATGCAATTAAAGTTAAGGCATAACACTGATATTATGCAAAACTACAAAAAGGCAGATGATTATGGATTACCACAGTAGGGCGTTCGGGTATAAAGCTTGTAAATCCGCTTTCTATATCTCCTCTTGAACCTCGAAAAACGAAACTCATTGTCGCATAGAGCTTTCAAGAACCCAAAATTTTCGAAATGTTCCTTTAGATCTGCAAAATCCGTAGAATTCGAAAGGAATATCAAAAGTAGTGCATCACTCTCGTTTTGAGCCGAAATCAAAGATGCAAATGCAATATAAAACAGAAACTGCGCCTCTATAAGAAAATTCCGTTTAATTTGCACAAAAAAGCTTAGGTTTAGGAACTATGGCATTCTGATCCTTGGGCAGCTTTGGCAGTTTCGTGCGAGCTAACAACTAAACGACCAGGCGGTTCACTAAGAACCTTTTTTAGGTGGAATTGAATGACCACCTAAATTCAGCCGTAATTATCGTGTTTATGCTCTGAACGACCAGCCTTTTTTAAAGTTTTAATGAACGACGGTCATTCGTTTGCTGAATGGGAAGCCGTTTAACGACAAGTCCATTTTTCAAATCGTCCAGAATGACGATTCTACTGTCAGATAACTTCTTCAAAACACACGCAATTTCATCCAAACAGAACTGCATTTTGAAGAAAACGACTATTCGTTTGCGATAAGCACTGCGTTGAACAGTGGAGTCGCCTGCATATCATCTTCTTGAACCAACTCAACTCAACAAAGCCAGAGGCAGAGCCAATTAAAAAAATAATAACAATACACCATATTTGTATCTATAATTAATTAAAATTAGAATAACATAATAAATATTTAAAAAATAACAAATCTGAAAATATACGAGAGAACAGATCAGATGAAAAAGCAAAATTGAGAGAAAATTTTCAAATCGATCAAAATATTAAAGCAAGAAATGGATCAGAACGGAACTCACCGAAATGCAGATCGAGAAATGGAGTTACAGTGAAATCGAAAGCCAAATCAACAGAGAGAACGAAGGGAAGTGAAGAAGCGAAACCGAAGAAATGCTAGGGAAAGAGAGAGAGGGTAGGTATGTGATGTGGTTGGCGTTTAGTGCTGGTGTTGTTAATGGAGTCTCTGCCTTTGTATTTATAATAATAACTTACAGTGCCTGAAATCGAATTGATTTTTTCAGTATTCATAGTGGCTAAAGTCTAGTGTTCAAGAGTACTCTAGAGGTTGACACGTCAACTTGACTCCAATGCAACCATTGCCACGACTCAACAATCCACCTCGCTAACCTTCCATCCCAATTGACTTCCACAAAAAAATTTTATAAAATTTATATGTAAATTTAAATTTTTATATTTAATAAAAATATAAAATTCAATTTTTAAAATTCAATTTTAGAGATTCAATTGGATAAAGGCTGCACATTGCGTAGTTTTTTATTATATATTAATATTTTAAATTTTTAGCATATATTATTTTATATTCTATGTAGCATCTTCAAAATTTAGATATTAATATTTTTAAATTACTTTAATTATTTTAAGATAAATATTAATTTTTAAAATAAAATTATTGATGGCTTGTGGTTGATTTCTATATTTAGATAATAAATTAAAATTTTAAATAATTAGGTATTTAATTTCAACCATACGAAATAAATTTTTTCATGTAAATATGTATTAAACTCATATTAGATAGATTTAATTTTTTATCTTAATTGTTAAAAAGAACATATAAGAAATTAAATTAAATAAAATTAGCCAATACTTCAATTATTAATTAATTTTCTGACATCTATGTGTTTTCCGTTGCTTACATAGGTATATCATGTGTGCAGGTCCATATAGTTGGAACAGAAATTAATTCATACAAAAGCTCATGGTTTTGTAAAAAAATTGTGACGGCATCATTTTGCAAGTTTAAGCAATTTCATTGAGACATGGACATAAAAATAAAACATCCAAGAACCTAATAATCATTCATCTCACTAGAATCTAACCATAAAAGAAGGCAAATAGTAACTAGTTGTCAAATCTCTCATCATCTTCTAGCTATTTCATTTTTTCATTAGATTTATCAAATGAATCCTGCTTCCTGGTAGGAGTCTTCAGGAGGGTGTATTGGATTAAAAGTCTGTTAGATTTTAAAATTTCAATGGTATTCAATCTAAATTCTTTTAGAGTTGATTAAAATTTTGTGGTATTCAATTCAGACTTTTATAAAATCCATAAAAATTTAATAGTATTCAATTATGACTTTTAAAAGTGAAACATCTCGTAATTCTATTTTCAAAATTTTTGAATTTTTGTTAAATCAAAATTTGGACTTTCGATTGTATGGACTGTGAATACCGTATAATTTTGATTCGAGCCCAAATTTACAGAGTTGGGCTCAAGGCCAAAACATATTATCGAAATTACCGAGTTGGGAATCTTTAGAAAATTTTTAAGAATAAATATGGAGCTATATATATGTGTGTGTGTGTGTGACTACTATATAAATTAATTATCTTAAAATCAAATAGCATGATTATTATTATTATTGAGTAAATTGAGGAAATGTTCTAGAACCTAACTAAAATCATTAAAATAATCAAACCGGACCCGTAAACAAGTTAAAATCTCTAAAAATCGAGTCAAATCATTGAATCGAGCCAAATCAATACGAATCGAACCAAAATCGGCCCAGAGAGCTCTAGAAGTCCCTAGAATGTTGCAAAATTATTTAGGGGTCCTCTTTCTTTCCCTCCTCTCCCCCCCCCCCCCGGGGCACAACAGCCCTATTTCCCCTCTGTTTTCGGCCACCGGCCATGGATTCCGGCAACCAAGACCCAAACTTCAAGTGCTCGATGAGAGGAACTCATCTATGGTCTCCGTTCATGCAATAGGCGTCGGAAGCAAGAGAAAATCGCGCTTGAAGATGTCGCAACCCACTGATTTCTTTTTCCAGCGATCCACGCCGTTTCCGGCAGCTTGAGGCCGAGGGACATGCTTCGATCGACTCCTCTCTTCCCAGCGAGTCTCTTTCTCCCATCAGTCCGGGCGACAGAGCTCGCCTGACGGAGACGCCATGGACGGCAGTGGCGAAGCCACTGTCGAGGCCATTCCAGCTAAATAAGGCTCACCCAGTCCAAGTTGATCATAGATTTGAAGTCCCCACGAGATTTCGAGCAATTTGGTATAAATGTTGCTTAATTCCGGCCATAGTAGATTTTCTAGCCACTGGCGGCGGCTGCTGCTGGGCGACCAGCTGGCGAGACTCCGGCGAGGCCCAAGAGGCAGAATCCTCACCGTAGAATCGTGCCCAATTCTTAATTGGTACGTTCTAAGACCAGTTTCCCATTTTTGTTATAAATTCTAAATCAAAAATTTTTAGTTGATTAAATTAAATTGAATATTGTTAAATATATTTCATGAACATTAGTTATAACTAGAAGGTTTGATATTGAAATAAGAATTCTAAAAATTATATAAGTTAATTTAGGAATTTTAATAAATATTTTTAGGAGGAGTTATAATTTAAGGTTTAGACAAGTAATTAGTTATAGAACAATTAATAATATCATTGAAATATGCTTGTAGGTTAATATAAATTGATATTAGGATTATTAAGTGCATATATGTGTGTCCTAAATATTTATCCTTCGAATAGGAGTCAAGGATTAAATAGTTAGTAATTAATAAGGCAAGTTATTAGGTATTAAAAAAAACAATAAAAACTTAATGATTGATAAAGGAATGTAAATTATTTGGCATGCGGAGTATATACGGTTATGATGTGGATTTAATAAATAAATATTTATATTATTTAATGGTTCTAAGAAGCTAACGAAATTAAAGATAGATAATTATATTGTTTGCAACATCACTAATGAAATTTGTATTGGAGTGAAATTTTAGCAAATGACAAAATGTAAATAGTGGATGTTGAGTTACGAAGAATGGCGGATTGTAACACCCCTTCTCGGTCCACCCGTAAACCCGAATAAACCGAGCCGAGACGCTACAACCTGGTTGACTGAATGAACTGACATGCTGAAATCATAATGTATAATGAATCTAATATCATGCTGAGATTGCTTATAGTAATAATGTACTGAATATTTACAAGACATGATACTAGTTACAAAATGGATTGGGCCCAACTGTGTGCCCTGTACATGCCATAAAAAGAATAACAAAATGAGTTTCTACCCTGAAGACCGAGTCTTCTATAGATGAACGGCAGCAGTTGTAAACGGACCCTCTACGGACCAATCTCAAAACCTGCGAGTTAAACAGGTAACTCGCTGAGCAAATAAAGCTCAGTGGATATCTCAACAAGGAAAGAAACAATAAAGCACATACTTGTATATAAGGAATTATGTAGGCACACAAGGCACATATAAGCACACATATCATGATATCTTTCATTTATCTGTATGATATATGCAATATTATATCCAGATATCTGTATGGCTCCATAAGGTTATAGCGAAACCGAGGTGATAAGAAAAACTGTATAAACTGGATGAATACTGTATACTTGGCTGCTATGGCCCATATAATCATATCCACTCAACGGCCTGTAGCCGGAGTAACAAACTGTATGAGGCGCAGATCTGCTATCCTATGTCGCGACATGGCCTTATCGACATGGTTTCTACCTAACCTCAATGGAGCATAATGTTGGTATGTCAAATGTATAACACAACATCATAGTAATAGTTCATCACTTCATAAATTATAATGTTCATGTGATTTCACATCATTTGCATGCTTGGATGTTGTTTTGATACATGTTCTAATGTTGTATTTTTGTTTTGAAATGATTGGATGCATACAAGTTGAGCAAAGAACCCAATTACATAGAAAAAGAAAGTCCAAAAATGCAGGAAAAACCAAGTCGCGAGCGCGCCTGTGGAAGTCGCGAGCGCGAGATGCAGAAAATAAGAGACAGTGTGTTATCAGGCACAAGTCGCGATCGCGTACTTGAAAGTCGCGAGCGCGTAGTGTGCCAAATGAGAGACAGTGAGTTTTCATGCCAACTACGCGAGCGCGCACTTGAGAGTCGCGATCGCGTAATATGCCAATTGAGAGTCAGAGAGTTTTCATGCCAACTACGCGAGCGCGCAGTGCAAGTCGCGAGCGCTTCCAGGCCAAGGGCCAACTTCGCGATCGCGTCTTGCAAGGTCGCGAGCGCGAGAAGAGCAAAATGAGAGTCAGTGAGTTTGAAGTGGAAGTCGCGCGCGCGCAGTGCAAAGTCGCGAGCGCGCGACGTGCTTCCAGCCTACGCAGTGCCAAGTCGCGACGCGTTTCCAGCCTGCGCAGTCTGCGCTCTTTTGGTCATATCTCTCAATATACAAATCCAATTTGGGTGATTCAAAAACCCATACAAAGCTAACACATAGAGGAACAAATAACTCTTCTATGACACTTCCTAATTCCCTCATTAAATGGGGTCAAAATCAAGATGAAGTCCTCCCCTGTTTTCAACATAAACTCAATACCTCCCCTGTTTTCTCACCACTACCATTCTCCAACATGAAACAATATATTGTCTCAATAGCAACACACTTCACAAATTCTCATGCAAAGAAGATGATAAAAATCAAGAGATATCAAACCTTTACTCCAAAAATGCGTGAGCTCTGTTCTAGCTTCTCTTCTCTACACTCTTCGAACTCCCTTCTCCTATACACATCAAAATTCTTACAACTTATCTACAATATAACTCAAGTAGAGACTGAATAACATAAAGCTGCAAGTAATTCTACTTACTTGAAGTTGACTTAATGCTTAACTATGTTGACAATTGAAAGAAAATGGGCGGGACAAGTAAGAAGAGAAGGAGAAACGGGAAAATGGGAAAGTGAGTTGATAAGAACGGGTAGTCTCTAGATGAAATGACTTGGCTGTGTAAACTCCCCAATTGGTACCTCAAGTGTACAAAGGCTACAACTTAATACACAAGCTGTATATTTTAATGCAAACAAGTCCTAACCTTTATATGCAAATAAGTCCACTTCTAATCTCTTTCTACCCCAACCAGGTTTGGTTCAACTCGACTCAACTCAATGCAAGACTCGACTCCATGCAAAGACTCAACTCGGTAGGATGTCACAATTCTCCCCTCCTAAATAAAAACTTCGTCTCGAAGTTTACCTGTTGTGAACAACTGCGGATACTGTTGTCGCATGGTTTCTTCAGATTCTCAAGTTGCTTCTTCTGTCTTATGATTCCTCCAAAGAACTTTTACCAATGCTATTTTCTTGTTCCGCAGTTCTTTCATTTCTCTTGCTAGGATCTGAACTGGTTCTTCTTCATAAGTGAGATCCGGCTGAATGTCAATCTCTTCTGCTGATAACACATGTGATGGGTCTGATCTGTATCTCCTTAACATTGATACGTGAAAGACATTATGAATCCGATCTAAGGTTGAAGGTAATGCTAGGCGATAGGCCAATGGTCCGACACGTTCAACAATCTCGTATGGACCAATGAACCTAGGGCTAAGCTTACCCTTTTGTCCAAACCTTAGGATCTTCTTCCATGGTGAAACTTTCAGAAATACTTTATCACCGACCGAATACTCAATATCCCTTCTCTTTAAATCAGCATAAGACTTCTGTCGATCACTTGCTTCTTTCAGCCGTTTTCTGATAATCTCCACTTTCTCTTCAGTTTCTCTAACCAAATCTGGACCCAAAATCTTCTTCTCACTAAGTTCTGTCCAACACACAGGTGTCCTGCATTGTCTACCATACAATGCTTCATATGGTGCCATTTTAATGCTCGATTGGTAGCTGTTGTTGTAGGCAAATTCCATGAGAGGTACATATCTGTCCTAACTGCCTTCAAATTCTATGACACATGCTCTCATCATGTCTTCCAGGATCTGAATGACTCTCTCTGATTGGCCATCTGTTTGAGGATGAAATGCAGTGCTAAAATGCAATTTCGTTCCTAATGCTTCCTGCAGTTTACCCCAAAACTTCGATGTAAACCTTGGATCACGATCAGATATAATGGATGATGGAACTCCATGTAGTCGAACTATTTCTCTAACATAAATTTCGGCTAACTTGGCTAGAGAATAGTCCATCCTAACTGGTAAAAAGTGTGCAGATTTAGTTAATCTGTCCACAATCACCCATACTGCATCATGCTTCCGCTGCGTCTGAGGTAATCCAGTAACAAAATCCATCGTGATCTGATCCCACTTCCATGTTGGCACTGTTATTGGATGAAGTAACCCAGATGGCAGTTGATGTTCTGCTTTTACTTGTTGACATGTTAAACATCTTGTTACAACATGTACAATATCGTTCTTCATGCCCGGCCACCAATAGCCTTTCTTCAAATCTTGATACATCTTGGTACTACCGGGATGCATTGTATATGGACTGTTATGAGCTTCATGCAGAATCCTTTGTCTAAGCTCTCCTGTCTGCGGTACAACAACTCTGTCTTCATAGAATAAGACTCCACTGTTATCCACTCTGAATTTCCCACCATGATCTTCCTGTACTTGTTTCACCCATAGTGCTGTTTGTGCATCTTTCTTCTGTGCTTCTGCAACTTCCGGAACCCAAGATGGCTGTATTTGCATCTGTGCTAGAATCACTCCCTGATGTTGCAACTCCATGCGAATTCTCATTGCTTTCAAAGCAAACAATGATTTCCGGCTAAGGGCATCAGCTACCACATTAGCTTTGCCCAGATGGTAATTAATGACATAATCATAATTAGCCAGAATCTGCATCCACTTCCGTTGTCTTGAATTCAAATCTTTCTGTGTTGGTAAATACTTTAAACTTTGATGATCCGTGTAAATGTGACACTTTTCACCATACAGATAATGCCGCCATACTTTGAATGCTAGAACAATAGCTGCCAGTTCTAAATCATGGGTTGGATAATTCAATTCATGTGGCTTTAACTGTCTGGAGACATAAGCTACCACCTTCCTGTCTTGCATAAGTACACATCCTAACCCAATATGAGAAGCATCACTGTAAATCTCAAAGTCTTTACCTGACACTGGCTGGGTCAACACTGGTGCTTCAGTCAACTTTTTCTTCAAAGTGTCAAAACTCTGCTGACATCTATCATCCCATTGAAATACAACTGCTTTCTTCAATAATCTTGTTAAAGGTGATGAAATGATAGAGAATCCCTTTACGAACCTTCTGTAATAACCGGCTAAACCCAGAAAACTGCGAACTTCTGTAACATTTCTGGGTGGTCTCCAATTAACAATAGCTTCAATCTTCTTAGGATCCACTCTGATACCCTCCGATGATACCACATGTCCTAAGAAAGAAACTTCTTCCAGCCAAAACTCACACTTACTGAGCTTGGCATACAGCTGTTTATCCCTCAATGTCTGAAGTACGATCCGCAAATGTTTATCATGTTCAACCCTGTCTCTGGAGTAGACCAAAATGTCATCTATGAACACCACCACAAACTGATCTAAATATGAATGAAACACGCGGTTCATGAGGTCCATGAAAACCGCTGGTGCATTTGTGAGCCCGAATGGCATGACTAAAAATTCATAGTGACCATATCGGGTCCTGAATGCAGTCTTAGCGATATCTTCTTCCTTTATCCGCACCTGATGGTATCCCGACCTGAGGTCGATTTTAGAAAACATACCTGCACCCTTTAATTGATCAAACAAATCATCAATGCGAGGCAATGGATACTTATTCTTGATTGTCAGTTTGTTCAGTTGTCTGTAGTCAATGCACAATCTAAATGATCCATCTTTCTTCTTTACAAATAATACCGGTGCTCCCCAAGGTGATACACTGGGTCTGATAAAGCCTTTGTCTAATAACTCCTGCAGCTGAATCTTTAACTCTTTTAGCTCTGCTGGTGCCATTCTGTAAGGGCAATTGATACTGGTGCTGCTCCAGGATAGACATCTATAGTAAACTCCACTTCCCTCCTTGGTGGTAACCCTGGTAACTGTTCTGGAAATACATCTGGATAATCACACACTGTTGGTATATCTTGCACTTTTGACTGTTCTTGCTCTGCGTGTAATGCACATACCAAGTATGCTTTACAACCCTTCTGAATTAATCTCTTTGCTGTCATGGCTGATATCACATTACCCAGAAAATCTCGCCGCTTCCCGACTACTATTATCTCTTCCCCTGCTGTAGTATATAATGTCACCCTTTTCTTTGCACAATCAACTATAACCTGATGTCTGGCTAGCCAATCCATACCCAGAATAACATCAAATTCTCTAAATGGCAACTCCATAAGATCTCCTGGAAACTCTTTTCCATGTATAACAATTGGGCATCCTTCGATCACTGTATGGGTTTTTACTACATCACCTAGTGGATTAGTAACTACCATACCCTGACTCACATATGCAACTTCTAACCCTTTAACCCAAGGTTTAGGTACACTAATGTATGAATGTGATGATCCAGGATCAATTAAAGCATAAACTGTATGACCACCTAGAGAAAACTCACCAACTATTACATCTGGAGCTTCCTCCTCTTCTCTGGTTCGCATAGCATAAACCCTGGCTGGACCTCTAGTATCGGGTCTATCCACAGTCTCTGATTGTTGTCTCTGCCCTCCGGAGCTCTCACCTCTACCTCTGCCTGCTATGAACTGTGTAGGAACTCTTGCCCTCTTAGGACAGTCTTTCTTCTGATGGTCTGATGCTCCGCATAGCCAACATTTACCAGTCACCAACCAACAATCTCCACCATGCCGTCTGCCACAATGCTCACAAGGTGGAAAAAGATAACCGGCCGTCTCTGCACCTCTACTGGTGCCTCTACCAGTTCCTTTGCCTGAACCTCTACTACCACCGGCGGAACTAGCCACAACTGATACCGCTGGCATGTTAGCACCCCTAGCTGCGCCTTGGCTAAAGGAAGGTCTAGAACCAGCTGAACTACTAGCACCTCTGAATCTCTTACTCTCTGGCTGATGTGTACTCGGTGCACTCGGAGTCTGATCTCTTCTTTGCTGAGACCGCTGGCGTCTAGTACGCTGATTAGCCTGAATTCACTCTATCTCTTGAGCTGCCTCTACCAAGGCTGAGAATTCTCTGAATCTGGAAGCTACCACTCCCATCTGAATCTCATCATTTAGACCTTCTTGGAACTTTTTACACCTTTCGGCTTCTGTAGCCACTATCTGTTTACCATACCTGCTTAGTCTAGTGAATTCTCTTTCATATTCAGTTACAGACATTCTATTCTGTCGCAGGTATAAGAACTCCTTCCTTCTCGCATCTAGGTAAGCCTCGGTGATGAACTTCTTCTTGAATTCATCCAAGAAGAATTGCCAAGTCCGCTGATCTGCTGTTACTCTCTGTTGCACAGTGGTCCACCATGTATATGCCTCTTCTATCAGCAATGAAGTGGCACAAACCAACTTGTCTTCTACTGTACACTGCAATTGTTCTAGAACTCTCGATGTCCCATCTAGCCAGTACTCAGCTACTTCGGGACTATCATCTTTGCTCGCTTTGAATTCCTTTGCACCATATTTTCTAAGCTTCTCCAGTGGGGGCTTTCTGTCTCTTTCTATTATGACTGGTGCTTGAGGTATCACTCCTGCAATCTGTCTGAAAGTATCTACAAGTTGCTTTAATAATGCCTCTTGACCTGGTGCTGCTGGAGCCTCACCCTCCACTGCTCTGGAGGCGTGTGACTCACTCTCACCCTCTTGTGACATCCTCCTAAAAGAACAACAACTGCTTAGTTCATCAGGGTAGTCATGGCATGTACACTATACTGACTTATGAATGCAAGCCCAGGGAAACTGAACCTAGGGCTCTGATACCAAAATTTGTAACACCCCTTCTCGGTCCACCCGTAAACCCGAATAAACCGAGCCGAGACGCTACAACCTGGTTGACTGAATGAACTGACATGCTGAAATCATAATGTATAATGAATCTAATATCATGCTGAGATTGCTTATAGTAATAATGTACTGAATATTTACAAGACATGATACTAGTTACAAAATGGATTGGGCCCAACTGTGTGCCCTGTACATGCCATAAAAAGAATAACAAAATGAGTTTCTACCCTGAAGACCGAGTCTTCTATAGATGAACGGCAGCAGTTGTAAACGGACCCTCTACGGACCAATCTCAAAACCTGCGAGTTAAACAGGTAACTCGCTGAGCAAATAAAGCTCAGTGGATATCTCAACAAGGAAAGAAACAATAAAGCACATACTTGTATATAAGGAATTATGTAGGCACACAAGGCACATATAAGCACACATATCATGATATCTTTCATTTATCTGTATGATATATGCAATATTATATCCAGATATCTGTATGGCTCCATAAGGTTATAGCGAAACCGAGGTGATAAGAAAAACTGTATAAACTGGATGAATACTGTATACTTGGCTGCTATGGCCCATATAATCATATCCACTCAACGGCCTGTAGCCGGAGTAACAAACTGTATGAGGCGCAGATCTGCTATCCTATGTCGCGACATGGCCTTATCGACATGGTTTCTACCTAACCTCAATGGAGCATAATGTTGGTATGTCAAATGTATAACACAACATCATAGTAATAGTTCATCACTTCATAAATTATAATGTTCATGTGATTTCACATCATTTGCATGCTTGGATGTTGTTTTGATACATGTTCTAATGTTGTATTTTTGTTTTGAAATGATTGGATGCATACAAGTTGAGCAAAGAACCAATTACATAGAAAAAGAAAGTCCAAAAATGCAGGAAAAACCAAGTCGCGAGCGCGCCTGTGGAAGTCGCGAGCGCGAGATGCAGAAAATAAGAGACAGTGTGTTATCAGGCACAAGTCGCGATCGCGTACTTGAAAGTCGCGAGCGCGTAGTGTGCCAAATGAGAGACAGTGAGTTTTCATGCCAACTACGCGAGCGCGCACTTGAGAGTCGCGATCGCGTAATATGCCAATTGAGAGTCAGAGAGTTTTCATGCCAACTACGCGAGCGCGCAGTGCAAGTCGCGAGCGCTTCCAGGCCAAGGGCCAACTTCGCGATCGCGTCTTGCAAGGTCGCGAGCGCGAGAAGAGCAAAATGAGAGTCAGTGAGTTTGAAGTGGAAGTCGCGCGCGCGTAGTGCAAAGTCGCGAGCGCGCGACGTGCTTCCAGCCTACGCAGTGCCAGGTCGCGACGCGTTTCCAGCCTGCGCAGTCTGCGCTCTTTTGGTCATATCTCTCAATATACAAATCCAATTTGGGTGATTCAAAAACCCATGCAAAGATAACACATAGAGGAACAAATAACTCTTCTATGACACTTCCTAATTCCCTCATTAAATGGGGTCAAAATCAAGATGAAATCCTCCCCTGTTTTCAACATAAACTCAATACCTCCCCTGTTTTCTCACCACTACCATTCTCCAACATGAAACAATATATTGTCTCAATAGCAACACACTTCACAAATTCTCATGCAAAGAAGATGATAAAAATCAAGAGATATCAAACCTTTACTCCAAAAACGCGTGAGCTCTGTTCTAGCTTCTCTTCTCTACACTCTTCGAACTCCCTTCTCCTATACACATCAAAATTCTTACAACTTATCTACAATATAACTCAAGTAGAGACTGAATAACATAAAGCTGCAAGTAATTCTACTTACTTGAAGTTGACTTAATGCTTAACTATGTTGACAATTGAAAGAAAATGGGCGGGACAAGTAAGAAGAGAAGGAGAAACGGGAAAATGGGAAAGTGAGTTGATAAGAACGGGTAGTCTCTAGATGAAATAACTTGGCTGTGTAAACTCCCCAATTGGTACCTCAAGTGTACAAAGGCTACAACTTAATACACAAGCTGTATATTTTAATGCAAACAAGTCCTAACCTTTATATGCAAATAAGTCCACTTCTAATCTCTTTCTACCCCAACCAGGTTTGGTTCAACTCGACTCAACTCAATGCAAGACTCGACTCCATGCAAAGACTCAACTCGGTAGGATGTCACACGGATGGGATATGATTGATGAATATAGTTATGACGAATGGGAATTTAGTCTGATTGATTGCCCGATGAATGAGCTTTGAGAATTGTGGTTTAGTCAAATTTTAGGGAAGGTTCTACCGAAATTTCGATAGAATCTAAACTAGTCATAATTAATAATTAAGTTAATAGGTTTAATTAGATTAATTCTTTAACTTGATATATAATAAATAAAGTTCTTTAATTATTTTATTATTATTATATATATTATTTATTTGTTTATTTTCCAAGGATCAATTATTAAAATATGTTGTTAATTAGTGGTCCTTTATTTAATTGAAATTGAATATGAATGCAATTGCATCATGATATTTAATTGTTTGTTATGCTTGCATTTAATTGCGGTGCTTGATTAATTGGGTTGTGATAATGTTATGCATTGTTTGTGTGGAGTTGAGATGAAGTGGGTCACTGTGAGTTTGTAAGGACGGTCTTGGAAATGATGAAAATATGGAATTTGACCGTCGGCCAGGTATGGGGAGATCGGCGCTTCCGTGTGCACTTGATAATATGATATGGATGATATGAAAAACCACAGAGTGGCCTAATGTTGGTATAGAAAAGAAAAAAGAGAATGGAAAAACAATGAGAGGGCTGGTGAAGTGAGGATTAAACCAATCGACCATATATGGGGGATCGGCTCCCTAGTGCACACGTTACGAGAGGATGAGTCATGTGGGAGGATGGCTCATCGGGGATTTCGGTGACGCCACATATCAATTTTCACGTGATGTGATTATGTGAAGATATTAATATTTGTGACTGCTGTTGTTGTGCCACGTGCGTGACCGCTTGCATGATCATTTATCTAGTTGGATGACTAGATTGATATATTTACACATCCGCGTGAATTGCATGTGTTGTGCAATAATTATTATTTATTAATAAACTCACATGTCTTGTTTAACTTTTCAGGAAGTAGATTTTTCTAAACCCCAGTTAAAGCTTTGTCTCCTTCACCGCAAAGTTAGAAAAGAAAATATTTAATTCCAATATTTAGTGTAATTGTGAGTTGACAAAATCTAAATGTTCTGTTTAATATTGAGCTCCGCAGTTGTAGGAATAAAATCAATAAACTTACGAGGATGTTCAATTAATCATTTATGAAAATGTTTGAATATGTTATTCCATATTAAGTGTATATTGTTTTAGTTTTGGGCCCGAGCTATAAATTGTTTAAGGTGTTAAATTTAGGCCAAAGAATTATAGAATAGTGAGATTTATAATGCATGACAATATGGGCTGGATGCTTGAAACAGACATTGATATAGTTAAGATTTGTAGTTTAGGCTTATTATGGGCCTCGGGCCTTAAGTTTACCTGGACCCTAATGCTAATCCGGCCCATAGAAACGGTCGTGACAAAAAGTGGATAAAAATTGGATAGTATTCAAAAAATTACTGACGTGGAAGGATTCTATAAAATTATTGATTTCGTTGGAATTTAGAATGTTATGTATGAATAAAAGAATCATTCACAAATCCATCATTCAACCCAAAGATTTCAAAAATCTTTTAAACTCTAATGGACTCTTAATCCAATACACCCCTTAATAGAACAAAAAGGGAGTAGTTACCTATGAATTTGAAACCACCTATATAGGTATCCATTTAAAATTTTAGAATCTGTACCAATTCTAAACTCGCTTAAATACATATTTAAGTATTCATATTTAAACTCGTTTAAATATTTACTATCTGTATTCGTCCAAAAACCCGTTGAAAGTAGCTCTTAGACAAGTAGGGTATCTTTAACTATCCAAATTTCAAACTTATTTAAAATACATTTTTTACTAATAATGGATAGGGTACCCACTACCGAACCCATTTAATATAGCGGTTAAAGGGAGTGAGATGGACGCCGACGACGCTGGCCATTGTAGGCCTTTCACTGTCGGTGGTGATAAGTTTTTAACGAAGAAAATAATGATTTTGGAGAAGATTATGCATTTTACTCTTTAGTCTCTCATTATTTTTCAATTTTTCATTTGACTCTAAAACCTTTTAATTTGTTTAATTAGGTCCTGAAATTAATTTTGATTGGATATATAAAAATCATTGCGATTCCATCAAAATCATAAAAAAAGTCTTACCAATTCCATAAAACTCTATGTAGACTTCCAGTGGAATCTATGAAAATCTTAGTAAATCCTTTAATTTCGTTAAACTCAATAATATTATACTGATCCAAAGTAAAAAAATTTTATATTATATTGATCCAAAGTAAAAAAATTTTGTTCATACTTAAATTTCAAATTTAAGATTTTTATAGTTTTAACTATTAAATTATTTGATTTTAGTAGCATAATTTTATTATAAGGGATTAATAACGAAATATTTATTAATTTCAATGAAATTTTATATTATTATCCATGCAACGTACAGGTGGACGATTAGTAAATGTATAATTTTTAAGGCCAAAATATTTATGTGGCGACATGTTAGAATATGAAAGTGATGACATGGCATTTTATTTTTTCATTATAATTAATATCTTTTATATTTAAATAAAAATTAAATGTTCTTTATTAAATAATGAAGTTACAATTAAACTAGTGAGATTTCATTATAATTAATATATAATAAATATAAAGTTTTTTATTAAATAATTTTATTCTATAAAAAAAACTAATGGATTTATAATAGAGTCATAGTTAATAAAAATTAATTAAATAATATAATTAGATTAACAAATGAAATTAAAATATTAATTTCAATTCACTAAAATTTATTTCATTAAAATTAAATATTCTTATACTTCATTTAATTTGAATAAATGAGAATTTCAAAGAAAAAAAAATAATTAACTAAATATATCAATTGAATAACAACAATTTGCTTACAATAATTTAACTGTGCTAATTAGTATTTCAGTTCAATATTTGAAAATTTAAAAAAGAATCTATAATTTTACCTTGAATCATCTAATAAAAAATACATAAGTAAATTGTTTAAATTAAAGCAACACAAATATAAATTAAAATAATTTTCTTGAAAATTTAATTTAATTTAATTTAATTTAATTAAAAAATAGAAAATTATACAACACGCTCATCGTGCGGTTTCAAGACTATTATTAATAAGTTTATCTTTTCATTAACAATTTTTTTAACATCAATATCAATGGGAGGTTTAGGTTTAAATTATATTATTAATTATTAATATTTTTCAAAATAAAGTTAAATGGTTTAAAGTATATTATTAATAAAAAAAATTATGTACGTATAAAATTTTTTTAGAAGCCATTTAGAGTAATAGGATATGAGTGATTGAATTTAAATGTTGCATGGTAAAATTTACCGGATGCCTTTGATTGGTTGAAAAAAAGATGTCACAAATCTATGAAATTGGTAAATTCAATCATGAAACTACTAATATTTTATAGAGAAGTCCTAAATCAGAAGCACGATTCAGTTTCCATTATTTTATATTAATGATAGGCTTTAAATTATTTAATTTTATTTCAAAATAAAAAAGAAATCCATTTATTTTATTTTTCAAGCAAATAATAAAATTTGAGAATTTTATGAATTTTCATGTATCCATAAATTTTACATTTCATGGGCTTCACATTCTATACTTCCAAACACCGCTTATTTCTCTCGTGGTATTCTAAAAGCTCCCGAGACGACAGCTTTTGCTTGTCGTTTAATTTTTTTGGGGCACACGAGCCCGCCGTGCGACTCCGGTGTCCGCCTGTAGTGTATATAAGTCACAGCGCAAAGCAAACGTAGCGCTCAATCAAGAAAAATAGACTATTTATTTATAGATTCTGGATTTCGCCAGAAGCAGAGTAGAAGGAAAATGGGGTGGGTTTGGAGAGACTCCGAGCCAGATGAGCTCAATTCGCCGTCTCGCCATGATTCTTCTTCGTCGGCTTCTGATAAGGTATGCTCCACCAGAAAGGTGGTGAAATCGCAGTGCAAGACGGAGGAGGTGGAGCCTGGAAAATTCGTTAGAAAGTGCGAGAAAACTGAAGAGATTCTTCGAGAATGCCTTGGAGAGTAAGTTCGCTCTATCTCAGTTTCTCTCCATTCTCCTTTTCCAATTTTCGCTTCAATTGAGCATCTAATTCTCTTCTAGGTTTTTATTCCTTAATTAAGTATGCGATTTTAATTATTGAGCAGCTAATTAGGTAATTAATTATAATTTGAAAAAAGAGGATCAGGATTTCCAAGAAATGAAATTAGTGTTTTTTTTTTTTTTTTTTCAAATGTTTAGTGCATCATTCTTTGCCCCATGTTCCTGGGTTTTAAATTTTTAATAGCTTTCATATCTCCATTGAATTTAGGGTAGATGTTGAACTTCTGGTTGCCTATGAGGTCAAACCAATTATCTTATCTCTAGTTAGGTGTAATGTGAACCGCTTTATTTGGGTTCACCATTCATCTAAGGTTTCATCTTTTGATATTTATGTGTTAAAAGGCTTTGGGTTCTGGATGTTTTTCCCTATGAAAGAAAAGGTATTGCTGCAAGTGATAAGACAAGATGGGAAGGGGGGGGGGGGGGGGGGGGGGTGGTTAATTCAAGATGCATTTGTGTGAAAGTATGTGTAGCATTTTGTTAGAAGTGATTTTTTGGTATGGAACTAATCCTTATGATAGACATGTGACATTAGGCTTCTAATGATTAGGGCTTTGCTTTGTTGAATTGAGTTAATTCTTGCTGTAGGGAATATTTTGGAGGATGCTAAAAGCTTGAAATGAGTGGTTAAAGTAAGTTTGGTTGGAATTTTCTAAGGGCATATTGGGACAGTTGAGTTTTGCTTTCGACTTGTGTTTTAGGTGAAAATTCATAAGTATTCAACACAGTGTCAAATTGAAATACCCATTTGTTTCAAATGCTTTTGTATCCAAATGGATCCGAAGGTAATTGCAGCTTCTATAATGAAGTTGAAAGATTTAATAATTCAATATTTAATTGATTTACTTTGATTATAGTTGAAGCGTATTTTACTTCTATGTATTCATTTTGTCATTGTTTATCATTTGCTTCAATTAGGCCAGTTGAAGTGCTGAAATCAAACAAGGAGTACACTGAAGATGATGTTACAGACCTGGTGGTTAAAGGCTCTTCCACAGTGGGCAAATTGGATGACTCTCCATTTGGATTCCCAGGGCTTCGAAGTGATATTGAAGGTCTTGAACGTCATTTCCATGGTGAAATCAACCGTTTCTTTGAAGCAGCTAATCAGATGAGGAGTATATTCTCGGATACTTTTGGGGATTTTTACAAGGAGAATCCATCGTCCTCACCATCTATGAGGCAGGGGATTCCTATTGAAGATTATACTCGAAGAGAATCCTCTTCCAAACAAAGGGAGCATGACTCTAGCGGCCTTGATCTTTCTGGTTTGGCCAGAGATGTTTAAATCAGTATGTAAAAACACGAATTTCTTAAGTTGGGATTTGCTGTTCTAATCTTTTTTTCGCATTATTATTAGCAAAATATAGACTCTTCAAATACATTTTTACTGAAATTGAGAGCTAGTTCTTGAAATCCAGGACTCACAGTATTCTTTTTTCTTCCCCTGCTAGTTGCGATTTAGGTTCAAGCTTGATGTAAATATGGGAATGTGTTTTGTTGATGTGAATATGGGAATGTGTTTTGTTAGATGGTAGGTCGATGAAAAATATGAAAAATTCTGGTATATATTTTTTTAATTGATTGTATTTGGTAGTATATTTTTGTATAATAGTTTGTTTTAAATGTAATAAACAAATAAAGCATCTGAATAAAATTTAAAAAAAAAAAAAATAAATAACATGCTAGTTATGTAACACCATCTATGACATTGTATGCATAATGATCTTTATACTTGACGTTGCTTATAACTAATTTACAGCAGGAGTAGTTTAACTTGCTGATTAGCTCTAGTTCCTGTTTCACACGCAAAGGTTAACCAACACTTTATTGGTATTTCAAAAATATTTTACGCCACCATTTTTACAGTTAATTTTTATTTGTTTGCTGCTATGGACAGTCGACTCCTTATTGCTCTTCATCTCTCGGAAACCAATGAAGCCTCACTCTAACAGTTAAGGTGGAGGCGCTGAGATCAAAAGGTCTGAGGGTCGATACGTATCTTTCCGTATAACTTGTGATTTCTTCTACTTGAATTTCGAACTTGTAAAATTGAACTAAAATAAGATCAACCGTATAAATGAATAGTGGCTCTCAAATTAAACAACCCTTTTTTTCATGTACTTATCTTCAACTCAATGGAAGCTGGCCTCAAAAGTGGGTAAAGGTAGGCATGGCCACCGGTTCGGTTCGAACCGGAACCAAATCGTACTGTAGACGAATTGAAATCGGACCGAAACCGGCTGTTCATAATTTTGAACCGGAACCGGCGGTTCAAGGGCCGGTTAAGGTTTATGTGGATGTTAAAATATGAACCGGAACCGGCCGGGAATCGGCGGTTCTGGTCCGGTTCGAACCGGATACACAAAAAATTGTAGCTTAAAATTTTTATAAAAAAATTTATATCAATTGATTTGATTGTAGTTGATTTGATTTATGGTGAAGAGAAGTAAAATGGTGTCACGACCCATTTCCATGGGCCGGACCGGCACTAGGGCCCAGGTAAGCTTAAGGCCCCCGAGGCCCGTAGTAAGCCTGAAACACTACAAATTTGCTATCTCAATATAATTTTAAACATTTACAAATTTCCCTGCTTACAATACACTATAGTTATAATACAGGCTCACAGAATTATTCCATCTAGAATAATACACAACTTAAAAGTATACAAGTTCTATAACTGCGGAGTTTACTGACGGATGTATACATATAAGTCTTCGGACATTTATCTATTTAATTGATCAATACGAAAATTAGCGAATTTCTTTTTAACGGTGAAGAGCAGAGTTATAGCTGGGATTTAGAAATGCTACTTCCTGAAAGATTTAAACTAAGGAGATGTGAGTTTATTAATGAATAATAATGATTGCACAACACACGCATTCACACAATTGTATAAATATATCAACCTAGTCATCCGACTAGGTATATGCTCACACAGCCAGTCACACAAATGGCATATCACCAGCACTCACAATTATTAACATCTTCATATAATCACATCACGTGGAAATTAGTCAGTGGAGTCACCGAAACCCCCGATGAGCCGTCCTCCCACATGGCTCATCCTCTCACAACGTGTGCACCAGGGAGCCGATCCCCCATACTGGCCGACCGGTCTAATCCTCACTTGACCAGCCCTCTCATTATTTTTCCATTCTCTCTTTTCTTTTCCATACCAACAGGAGGTAACCCGGTCGTCTCCATCAAATCTAGATCATCAGGCGCACACAACAGGAGGCCACCCTGCGGGCTGCGATCAAATCTAGATTATCAGGTGCGCCCAATAAAGAGACCAACCTGTGGTTTACGATAACGGTACGGTAGGTGCACACGGGGGCGCCGATCTCCCAATTTCCCGGCCGACGGTCCAATTTCATAATTCATCACAATTAGGATCCATGCTTTATCGACCGTCCTCACAAACCCATGGTGACCCACTTCATCCCAATTCCACACAAACAAAGCAAGGCATTGTCACATCACAACTAATCAAGCATTGCAAATAATTGCAGAAATATTGCAAAGTTGAACATCGGAATGCAATGCACAATTAGACATTCATACTCAAATGCAAATAAATAAATAAATAATAATAATGATGATAATAAACAATAACAATGAAAATAAAGAAGTAATTGAATAATTAAGTAAATAATGATGATAGTAAAATAATTAGAATACTTTATTTACTATGTATTAAGTTATAGAATTATTCTAAATAAACTTATTACTTTATATTGTTAACTAAAACTAGTCTAAGTTCTATCGAAATTTCGGCAGCACCTCCCCTAAAAATTGGACTATTTACCTGCTAAAATATCACAAAATTATATATATTAATCATTCAATGCACACAGCCCATCCGTCGGGCGATCAAACAGTTAAATTTCCCTTCCTCCCTCCAAATAATAATGTCAACATTCAATTATTAATTCACAACTTATAATAACCTTCAAACGTGTTCCAATAATATTACTGAACATTCATTGCTTCACATAAATATAATCAGCTTCTTTAGCTAATTGACAAATAAATAAAATCTTTTATATATCTATATACATATAAGAACACAATTACAGATATTACAATTTTATGCTCTACTTACAATGCTACTTGCTGAAATAATATTGAAATCTTTTAAAGACCAGCTTATAAACTATCCTATAGTTCAAACAAATGGTATACTATCTTAAATGCAATTGTCGTATTTTCCCAGTTGAAGTTATGTGTTTAAGATTTCTCAATCAATGTTTGAATTCTAACTTATAATCTATTTGATTTATTAGTAGAATAATTATTCATCTTATCTTAGTATAATTATTAGCATTTACTAAATTTTTGTATTACACTTATTTGCACCCATAAATTTAATCAATAGTAACCCGTATCCTATTATAACTCTATTAGTCATCTAATGATTTCTAATAGTACACTTGGCCTATTAGCCTTTAAATATTCCGCCGAACACCCGACAGCATCTCTCCTTAATCATACTCAACATCTAGTTTAAATTACCGTAAAACAATCGGCAGCCCATCCACCAGGCAAAGAACTTTAAATAAAATCCCCATCCTCCTATCATTATCAACCCACCATTCTTCGTTATACAGTAATTATAAAATCAATATCTTGAATCCATAATCTACTATGAATTACTTAATAAGTAAAAACAAAATAATTTCTTAAATTGAATCAATAAGTCTCATTTATATACATACCCATCATTGATTTTCACCTTTCAAATTTAATCACAATCAAATAAATGGTTTGTTTGACTGCACCTATTTTATATTTCATGACCTATAACCAATTATATACAACACTAAATCCTAGATTTCCTTTAATAAGCCAAGTATAACTTACAAATTTACGTGTCTAACAACCCTGCTGGTTATTATATCCTTACGATGAATTTGAGTCCAACCTACAAGTATGTGCTAAGTAAACTCATATCTTGGTTTCCTAAGCATACTTTAATTCATGTTTTATGAATTCAACTTCGTCTTGGCGTAGAAAACTAAATATTTTTACCCGTTACTAATTGTAAACACGTGTCTATTTATCCTTATATCATAATCTGTATATGAAATCAATAACACTAAAAGTTTTCTTATTATAAAACTATAACTTCGATTTAATCTCAAGTCATGCTAACAAAATAAGCTAACAACTAATTTATTCATGTGATTAGAATACCCAATAACTTAGCTACTGCATTTCTACCAACCCCTCCTTAATTTAACTTTCTGTGATATTTACGGCTTAGAAGCCTAATTTTCGATTTCTGTCGTCTAATGATTCGAACACTATACCTTATCAAAGTGCAAACTAATTGCAAAACTAGATTCTATGTAAAAATTGGAATATACTGTCTATGAGGAATTCCGGTCACCGAATCCACCGCTGTCGCCGCCGTCTACGGTGGCCGGAGGTACCTTGGTTCCTAAATCTTGCAATTCTTACGCCAAGACGCAGCAAATTTCATATAGAACTCAGTTCCATAGCCAACTACCACAATTTATGTCAATATCTAACAAAATCCCAATTTTTATTTCTTAAATCCCTAAGTCCCATTTTGATCAATACCTGCGTTAAATCGCCTAATCTATACGAAATGATTTCTAAAGGAGTGAAATGGGAGGACAATCAACTTACCTCGTCGGAGATCATCGCCGGAGCTGCTCGGAGGGAACGACGGAGACGCGACTGTCTCGATCGCGTTGAGGTTCCAGCTTCGCTGTGACTCTTGCGCTCACTAGAAACAGAAACGAAGAGAAGGGGAGGAAGGCGGGCTGCTGCGGCGAGGAGTCGACGGCGAGGAGGCGCTGGTTCTGGTGGTCGGAAAAACGAGAGAGGAGAGGCAGCGAGGTCGCGTGATGGCGCTGGCGCAAGGAAGAAGAAGAGAAAAGAAAAAAAAAAAAGAAAAAAAAGAAAAAGGAAAGAAAAAGAAAAGAAAGAAAAATCTTGGCTTCTAGACCATTCCGGTTCGATTCGAACCGGTTTGGTCTAATTTAATGATTTGGCTCAATTTGCTTGGTTTTTGAGTTTTTTTCGCTTGGTTTTCGAAAAATCGAATTGGTTTACGGGTCCAGTTTAGCAATAATAAAATACTACTGGTATAATCTCATTGGTTGAAATAAAAATTTTGGTTTTTAAATGAAAATTCTACGAAATTAAATTTTCGGGTCGTTTCAAATGGTATATGAGTTATAAAAAATTGTGAAAAAAATACACATTTTTTGACTTAATTTATATAAAAAATGGTACATGAATAGTTGATTTATATAAAAAAAAATACTTTCAAGTGTACAAAAAAAGAGTGTAACGGATAGTTTTTGATATGATAGGTGTTTTTTATTTATTTTTTGGTAAATAAATTTTATTCATTTTAATTATTTATTTATTTATTTACTGTCATTTACTAAATTATATAAGAGACAATTTGGAAAACTAATAAATGAGACACATGTATAAATATGATGAGTTGATAATTTTTTTATTTCACAATCAATTATATCTTAACTCTTCTCTTATTCTCAATCAAAATTCTCTCAAATTTCCATACTTCATTATTTTTTCTATTGCTTTATTTTCCTTAATGTTGGAATTATCTATTATTTATTTTTTATTTTCTTACATCCAATTCCAAATTCTTTCTCTAATCTCAAATTTTTCCATTCATAAATTTACTTCATTTGATTTTTTAAATAATTTTCTTAGTATTTGAAAATAATAATTTCCAACTCATTCCATTAATTTTATATTCCATTTATAGTTTTTTATATTAGTAAATTAGCAAATTTTGAAAATTTAATGTAATAATAGTTCTAAGTTAGTTAATAGATGTTTTTCTTTTAAAATTTATAATAATTCATTTAGTTAATAAAATTTAAACATTTTAAAATTATTATTTATTCATGAATTCGGAATCAAAAATTTTATTATTTTTTTAAAAATTTGCGTAATGTCGGAACCGAATCGGAACCGTAATTTGAACCGTCGGTTTGCCGAAACCGTGCTGAACCGTGCCGGAACCGGAACCGGAGGTTCAAGGGTCGGTTCCGGTTCAAAATTTTAAACATCTCGAACCGGCGGTTCACTGAACCGGCCATGCCTAGGTAAAGGTTGGGATCATTATATAGGTAAGCAATGCTTTTATAATTAAATAATATTTGAATATAAATTTAAGCCCCAATGATCAGTCCAGGCTTGGCTGAAAGAGGTAGGGTCGAGTTTCTTTGTTCTCAATCTGGGATTTCAGTCATTTAGGTCCTGGCCTGTCCAATAGGCTGTGTGCACAGTCAAATGTGGCCAAAATGATGCATGTACAAGTAGAAGGGCATCTAACTTTTTATTGGTTATTATTAAGTTATGAAGGAAGGAGAAGTGATCTTTCTGGTAGGCTGGACAGGTTTATTTGGCAGCTGTCCTAACAGACAGCTCTGCTTTACTGAAACGTTTGGTAATTGCCAAATGGGTAGTTTTGAAATATGAGAAAAGATTTTCACAGGCAGAAGAAATTGCAGAAGTGGTAAAAATGACAGGAGACGTGAACATTCATATGACGGTCGGCCTAATGTGGATTTTGCCTGTATATATACTTGAACATCAAACTCTATTATTTCCCTTTCCCTTAAAGGAGTATTCCAACTATTTCCTGCCCAAGAAATTGAATTATTTACACTCATTTAGGTTTGTTTAGCGATATTAGCCGGTAAATGCTAGTTATTTTAGTAGGAAGTAACTGGTAGCTAGTAGATGTTTATATAGCATTTAAATTAGAAATATTCAATAAATTAGCTGTTTAATTTAAAATGATAAAAAAATAATATTAATTATTTAATTATCTGAATTTGGAGAAAAAAATGAGTATGATTATAAAAAAAGAAAATATTAATTAAAAGCCAAACTTTATAATGTTATAAAAAATCCTTTCAACCTTTAAATGTTATTATGTTAAACCTATAAACATTATGAAAACTGTTCCGAACAAGGACTTGTGAGTCCATCCATGGTCTATACCCATGGACTATAGACCGGATTTAGGCATGTTCTCAAATCCAACTTGGATCCACTAATGATAATATTAATAATTTATCTATTGCTAATGTATATCAATCTCACAACTAGAAATGAGTTGAAAAATCAAACCCCACATTAGCTGGCTTTGAATGGAAAAGTCAAAGAATATGAAACTATGAGCCATTTCCACTCATGGAAGGACTGGGTTGGCCTGCAATCCCAGCAATCCCTACCTCCACATCTTAATTTAGCTTTATGATTATTAAAATTTATATATATATATATATATATATATATATATATATATATATACACAGAGAGAGAGAGACAGAGAGAGAGAGATTTGGATATTATAAGCATCAATTAGGGTTAGAACTACTAGTAATAATTCAGCAACAAGATTATTTGTCCAGCTGATTTTACTGTTATGCAAAAACAGCTACATGGTTTTGGTTGATGGGTTTTCACTGCTGAGCTCCAAAGCAACGCTATGTTCACCAACTATAATGAGAAAAGGGGAAAAAGAAAAGTAAAAGGAGCTCTTAAAACTAGGCACATGATAAAATTAGTGGCCTGGTGCTTTTTGAGCTAAAAATGGCCACAATTCCAGGAGCAAATCATTTTCTCAACAAAAATAGATCAGACATCTCATCATCATCAGCATTAAACTAGCAGATCACCATATGAACTTTAATTTCACATTTAGTGAAAATGAAAAACAACAAGCTGAATGTTGATATTTCTGAATCTTTCAATTAAAATGAAAGCATGTAACTTTTTATCAAAGAAACCAACAATTCTCATAGAATGAATTTCAAAAAAAGAAAAATAATTAAGCTTACAGATATTCTTTTTCTTTTCTTCTTCATTTGAACATTCTCCTAATCTTTTCCCATCCAACAAAATTTTGCCATAAGAGGAGGCAAGCAATGTTTTCTTTTTGTGTGCCCCATTTGATAAATATTACAAAGATTCTTGTTGGCAAGCCTCCATTAGGGAAAAGAACGAGACAAGGATTAAAATTCAATTCAAAATTTTACCTGTTTAATTTAATTCTATATACATCATTTAGAATTTAAAAAAAAATAAAGAAAAAAAAAACCAACCTTTTCAGTACAATCACCACCTATCAGTCCCATTTTCAACTTCCAAATCCAATCCTCTCCTTCTTCTGCTTACATATCTACCAAACCCAGAACTTGAATGGCTTGAACTTCTACTGATTGAACCGGATTCATTATCATTATGCAAATTTGAAGTAGAACTAGTAGAAGAAGAAGAATTGGACCTAATCCTCCTCAAAAACGAAACCAACCCACGAAATACCCTTCTAACGCCACCGCCACCGCTCTCCCGCCGTCTACTTGTTCTACTCACCCATGAAACCCGTCTGGGAGTGCCACCGCTTCCACTAAACCCACCATCCATTTCTGTAAAAACACCAGGAAACTCTCTTTCCCCCCCTGCTCCTCCTCTTCTTCCTCCATTAAATCTCCCTACTGCAAATCCACCGCCTGGTAGCCTCCATATAGTTAAACCCACAATCTCTTCAGATTCTTCCGAATTCTCGGTTTCTTGTTGATCCGCCGGTAACTCGTGGCGGCAAACAGGACACGAATTTCTCATTGCAAGCCAAGGAAGAATACAATCTGTATGGTAGATATGTTTACATGGCATCTCACGCGCTTCATCGCCCAACTCGAACGCTTCCTTACACACAGCGCAGTAAGACTCCGCTATTATATGAGTTTCTGTTATTTCGACCGTCGGCATCGACTCCACCACCGCTTTCGACGCCGGCGGATTTCCTACCCGCCCAAAACCATTCACTTCAATCTGTGCCAACTGCTCCAGTAACCGGTCAAATCCGGATCCCATCAAGAACTCAGACATGCTAGCCGGAACGGGCCTTAGGCCCGACCCGGTACCATCATCGTAGTAAAACTCGTAGCTGCTTCCTTCTTCGTTTTCCTCGGGAGCGGTTCCACGGAGAACAATAACTGGATTAAACGGAGAACGATCTCCGGCGTTGCGGCGGTTTCGACGGAATCTCAAGGTCGGAATCCGATCGGAGTCCTGACGATTTCTACCGTTGTTTTCCGATAACATGTACATAGATCGTCGTTGAGGATTTTCCGATTGTGTATTGGTTCCGATCTCTTCGATAAATCCACCGTCGCAGTGAGGACAGGTAACGTCGTTAGTCTCTTCAGAGACCAAAACGGTGACAAAGCGTGTGCATCTGTAACACCAATACGACGTCGTTGTAGACATGACGGAGAGAAGCTTCAGATCTGATAACCAGAGAGATGGAGAAGAAGTAAGAGAGAAGAAAAAGTCTCCAAGTGAGAAAATAACAAGAGAAAATGATTCTTAAAGGCTGGCGTTCAAGGCGGTGTGAAAAAGGCAAGAAAGAGTTCAACTGACGCGTGAAATCACGCGTTCCGCTGTCGTTTCACACCTTAAATGGACATGGAAAATAATGACAATGACAAGGATGTCTTAAAAGAAAAGGCCAAAGAGGCGCGTAGGGAGAGGAGCGTAGCAGGGAAAAGTTGACCGAAGGAGATGTAAAAAATCGGCGAGTTTGAAAGTTTTAAAGAAGTAAATCGCCGATGGACAATGGTGGCAAGAGCAACTCGTAGGAAGATTCTCAAAACGAGGCTACTAAAATAAAGAGGGCGGGTTGTTATTGTGCTTGTCTTGTCTGTTTGTAAAAAGTGGGTCCCACTACTTTGTGACTATGGGTAAGGAACTATGGATCGAGGAAATAATTAATTTGAAATTTGTCTTAATTATATATAATAAAATTAATTTGTCTTAATTATAATATATATATATATATATATATATATATTAAATCCAATTCCCATCAATTTTGGTAAATCATAACTAAGCCATAAAGTCATCAATTTTGTCTTCATAACCACAAAAATATTAAATGTTCAAAAATACACAATCTGAGTCATCTTTAATTTAGATTGTGTAATGGAGTTTGATGGCAAGAAGAAAAGAAATTATTTTGTATTTATAAATAGTTAATAGGAAAACATTGATTGATTCGCAGAGGAAAATAAAATAATATTTTCATAAGATAATCAATTATTCATTATCTTTGTCAGACATTAGATATTGATTCCCAAATTTTCCTATTAAATGGTGACTTATTTGCATTTTTACTGTATTTATACTGGTCATTGATGTGCTGGCAGCGCATTTCATAAAGTGTATAATTTTATTATTAATTTTAGAAATTCAACTAACAGTCTGTAAAGTTATTATTTCTTTTATTAATCATTTCAAAATCTCATTTGCATGTACTAATTGAATTCTAATGCGGTTAAAATTTCATAATTTATGTGATGGTACAAAGTAAATAACTTAATAATACATCAAGATAAAATACTAAAAATTTTAAAACTTAAAATTTGTGGAGCATTATAGTTAGCTTTTTTTTTTTTTTAATAGTATAAATAGTGAGAGATCTTGAATTCGAGTTCTCTGCATCATGAGAATTTTACTATTATAATGAGTCTAGGAAGGAATACATTTGATTGTGTAGCCCATAATCGTGTTATTTTGTATTGAGCGTACTAATAAATAAAAAAATTGAAAAGCATTGAGAAAATAAATAATTTTAAAATTATTATTACTTTAAAAATAATATTTTTAATTTCATTAATTATTAAAAAATTGAAATGTTTCAATATTTGTGATAATATTAAAGACATTTTTATTTTAGTTTTTCTTTTTTAATTCAAATTGCTTATATATTAAGAGAATCAAGATCTAATACATCCAAAATGAGATTTGGTGGAGTCACATCCCACTCAAAAGAAGCCAGACTCAAAAACATAAGCTCGAGGAAGTATATGAGCACACTCATTGGTCGACCTTTTAATGCAACTAAAAGAAATAGATGTAAACCCTTTAGCTAGAGTTTTACGATGTGAAATAACAGTTCCAGAGTAAGAGTTATCCTTCTTAGCACTCTTCAAAGCCTGGATCACCTGCATAGAGTCAGTGTCTACCACCGCCGTACATGCTACTAATTTCAACTTCATCCAAGTCAGAGCTTCCTTTATACGGTTATACCTATTGCCTTGGCTATCAAAGAATTAAAAATACCATGCACCACCGATAATCTCCCCCTCTGAGTATGATGACCAAGAGAATCACGTAAAATCCAAGCCACTCTCGATCTACCTCATGCTGCTGGAAATGCACCGTCAACATTGCATTTCAAAACACCATGAGGAGGAGGTCGCCACTGCAATGGAAAAAGGTTAAACCGTGGCGCTTTCGAAGCTTGAGCCACAGACCAGTCGTGAACCACCTGCTATCCACATAACACGCAGTCCTGTGGAATAAGGAACCGTGACTCCAATACAATCTTATTCCTTTTGATACCATATGGCCTATAGCAAGCTAAAATACACACCCCATATCTGTTTCTCACAATTAACCGCAAAGAACTAATATCAGTCCGTAACAGTATCAAAATGGCGCATGTAATACCATTGAGCAAAAACCAACACTCCACAGGAAAGGGACAGTACAAAAAGCAATGTAACGTCGACTCGCTGGCTGCATTACACGATGGACAGAATGAGTCCAATTGCACTCTTCTGTAAATAAGGTTGTGTTTCACCGGCTCTGTTAAGCTCTCAGAAAATGGGTGTTGAGAGAATTGTCAATCATCCTGTGTTTAGGATAAACTTAGGACATTTATATTAATTAATACCCTGACACCCAGAACTTAACAATGATTAAGAAAATAATTAATTTTTTAATTATAAAAAAATTATTAATTTAATAAATTATATTTTATCTCACGTTGTTTAATAATATATATATAGCTAAAATTAAAAAAAAAGTTCACTAACTATTTTTTAATATTTTTCAAAATGACTTATATTTGTAAGCAATTAAAATTTTTTAATAGATAAAAAGAATTAATATAAAAATATTAATTAAATTTTATAGTTTTTCATAATTATTTATTATTTTTAAATAACTAGAAATAAAGTGATGAGATAAAGATGAATTAAATGCCCATTAAGACATTAGTTAAAGTTAATTGTTACTACCATTTTGTGTTAGACAAAATTATTTTGAAAAATTATGCATGCTACAAGTTAAAAACTTATTTACTTTTGTTTTTGTTAATTAAATAAATTATCCCATTTTCAAAAAAAAAAATAAATAAATTATCCCAACCATTCCATATTATTGCAACTTTACCTCAACATTTTAAATATTATATATTTTACCAAATTTAATAATTTAGTTGTAATGAAAAATTGATAATAAACATTTTATTATTTATTAAAATAATAAATTTTATTTTATATGTATTTTTAAATTTCTCTCGCTTCTCTTCTTTTATCTCTCATCATATCTTTTATTCTTCAAACTGCATACAAGTCACTTTTCTCCTGATTTTTCAATTTATCCTATGAAAATCCTTCGCCACCATCCGACATTATATTAAAATTTTATTCTAATGAAGGCTAAAATATTATTCTTTTGTCAATCTTAAATAAAAGTAAAATTGTAATAAACTAATGAAATTTGGGGCAAAACAACTTCTTTCAAAGGGTTGATAAATTTGCAATAATACATAAGGTTCAGAGTAATTAAACAACATTGTTTGATGATAATAACAAATTTCATATTTTAGCATATCATAATTATTATAATTTTAAATATATACAAAAATACAAAGCAATAAATAAAATTTAATGGACAAGTAAATATTTTCTAAATAAACATGTAAGAAAACAAAATTTTTATTAATATATATGTTTTAAAAAATTATTGTTGATAAAAACTTTTGTTCTAGCTATTTATTTATAGTTGGTGGTGTGGTGGGCACATTACAAAATAAAAAATAAAAGGCTGAAAAGGGAGATAGAAAGACACAAGAGAAGAGCATCTTTTGGCTCCAGATGCTAAAAAGAATTATTCCTTCCCTATGATTTTCGGTGACAGATCAAAAGAGAAAAATTTTATGCCCACTTATTACTGTCTTTTTCTTAATTTTGTGCCTATATTTCCCCTTATAAGTAATTATTATTTTCTAATCCTTACATTATATTCTTAATTATTAGTATTAGAGATCTCCTTTTTGTGTCTCTTTCTGTCTTTGGTAAATCTTTCCACTTCTTCTAAGTGTCAAAATCATAATGAGACACCATTATTGCAAGAAAGGAATATGAGAAGAAAAAGAATAGGAGAAATTGTTAAAAAAAAAATAATCAAAGGTTTGGAATTTGGGATTATGTGTAATTTTTATATACTTAAATTCAAATCCCTAATCATTTTAAATTGCTATTTATTCAAATTTCATCATCACGTTAGTTCTACCATTTTAAAAGAGCGAGAAATCTATGGAAGTGAGATATCTTATTTTTGTCATTTTTGTTAATAATGGAGTTTGAGCCACTTAATTTTTTTTACCGACAAACTCATAAGATCTATAAATTTTATATTCCATCGATCTAAATGATCAAATGAGAATTTAAAAATCTATGGAAGTTTGAAAAGAAAATATTTGATAAATAATTTTGAACATCTTTTGTTATTATTTGTTCCAAATCTCAAATTTTTACTCAAGACACAAAAATTTTGTTTTCCTTTGTATGCTTCAATTGTAAATCCCTTTCGAAGGATATTTTTACTATTTAATTATAAATTTTATCTATAAGTTAGTAGACTAGTCTGCTCATTCCATTGCTAAAGTTGTTTTTTCTATTTGGCTAGAATGAATGGACTAATGAAGTCTCATATTATTATTATTATTATTATTATTATTATTATTATTATTATTATTATTATTATTATTATTATTATTATTATTATTATTATCATTATCATTATTATTATTATTATATTATTTCCCTTAAAAAAATGAATATCCTATTCTATAATTCATAGCCCATTTGACTATTTGACTTTCTAATGAACCAAAAAAATATATATATAATTCTTCCAAATATAGGTAGAATTACAAAATTCTAAATAGGACCTTCATCTTTGAATGTTGACCTTGAAAAATTTCTAAATTTGCCACCACATAAAAGAATTTATATTTTTATTTCAATTAAATCTATACAATCAATAAAGAATAAATTTTTTTTTTATCTCTTTTTGCATTTGATGCGTCCATTTTAATGTTGATGAATAGTAGGACTTAGAAGAATGGAATCTAAGTTAAAAGGAAATAGATTTTAAAAAGATGAACTTTAAAATTTTAGGATAAGTTCGATAAAATTAGCTGTTTTGGTAGCTGTTATCTGTTTTAGTAGCGTTTAGTTATTAGTTGTTTTAATAGCTTTTCATAAAAGGCTAAAAGTTAAACATTACATGAGTTAATATTTTACAAAATATTACTTTAATGTCTAAAAACTAATTCAAATATTATGTTATCGAATACTAAAAAAAGTAGCAGTTGGCATTTTGACTAGTCAAAATACTATAAACTATTTAAAAAGCTATTACCGAACACAAAAATAAAACATTACATGAGTTAATATTTTACAAAATATTACTTTAATGTCTAAAAACTAATTCAAATATTATGTTATCGAATACTAAAAAAAGTAGCAGTTGGCATTTTGACTAGTCAAAATACTATAAACTATTTAAAAAGCTATTACCGAACACAAAAATAAAGTAAACCCATTACTCCAATCCAAGGTTGAGTATTTCTTATGCAATGTGATGTTAAAATTTATCTTATTTTCTATTTAGACTTAATGGAAATATTTATCCTTTATGAGAAGTTTCTCTTTCCTCCTCATGAACATTTTCCTAGTAATTAAATGGCAATTTTTCTTTTTTTTATGTCAATTTTTCTTTTTTTTGAAAAATCAATTTTTCTTAAAGTCAAAGGTTACACTCAAGAACGCCTTTGATTATTGTAATTAAATGTAAAGTAACTTGAAAATATAAGATTTTGGTGTTTACTTGATATATTGACTGTTATCTTTCTAAGAAAATTAAAAATTTAGATGCATGAATGTAATACTTTCTTTCTTTCTTTGTGAAGAAGTGTAAAATTGCATTTATATTAAATGATGAATAAAAAAATTTCGCTATATACATAAATTTATTTCTCATGAGATCTCAAACTTTGCAAGGGATATATTATATTCTATAAAGTTTTAAAATTTAATAACACGACGTACCTTTTCACACCAGTAACGATAGATTTTAGCATTTTTTGTTTTTAAATGTAAAATAATAATCTGATATTTTATTAGTACAATTTTAAAAACAATAATTTTTCATATTTTCTAACTATTTAGTAAGTGTTTAATCAATTAAATTTTACAACTTGAAGCATTTAATAAAATGAAGATCGAAACATAATGAAGCATTTAGGTGATTTTTTTTTTTTTTTTTACATTGTAATATAATGAAGATTCATATTGTAATCCCAATTACTTAAATGCAATAATATCCATTGCATGAAAAAAGACATATGTATTTTACATTACAATTTGAAATTAACCTTAATTAGCCATATCAAAGTAACCAGATACTGAGTTGAAGGATGAGTTAGGCAATTCGAGTCTTCTAACCACTACACCGGCTAATTTCCGACTGGGTTAATACCTCAGATAACTTTAGAGAAAATCCATTTTAAATAAGTTTGCGTATGTAGTCGTAAAACTTCAAAATAGAAATTTTGGTTGTTTGGTAAAATTTTAATAGTAGTTAACTGATTCAAATCTTTACTGCCTCTATTATAGTTGGTGACTACAATCATGAAGCTCCATCAATCGTCTGAATCAAACGTCTAGGAAGAAGATAGGGAAAGAAAAGAATGAGAGAGAAAGTCCAACATGGAAGAAATAAAATGTGCGTGAAAGATAGAATGTCCTTTTTAATTTGATTAATTTGTTTGAAATAAAAATATCAATCCATGTATTATGCCCCGTGGTATTCCAATAAATGAAATTAAAAATCGGTAAAGGTATTTTATTGTTGAATATAAAAGCTAAACATTATGTGTTAAATCTCTCTGAAAGGTAGTTTAAATATTATATTACTAAACATTATAAAAAATAAAAATTATTTAAAAAATTATTGCCGAACACATTCTTAATTAAGTTTGTTTTAACTATATCTTTGGATTTGATTGGACTGTTTTGGAATTTAAGCTTCAATTTATCTTGTAAATATTCACTGGCTTAACTCTGTGTTGGTCAATTCTGCTTCTAAGAGTATGATGAGATCAAACATCACTGAAGGTTCTATTCATGGAGGTAAGCTTCTGATTCATGTAGCAAAGAATGGCCGCTCCTTTGAGTTTGATTGTGATGAAACGATCATGTGATGAAAAAGTTACAAGGTTACTGTCATAGTTAGCTATTGAAGAGAGAGAAAGAGAGAAAGGGAGAGTTAGCAAAGAGGCAAAGAAAAAGAGAAGAGGACATTTTCGTCTTTTTATAAGGCTTAGGGATGACATTTTCGTACTTTTACAAGGCTTAGCGATGATATTTTCGTTTTTTCACAAAGTATTTGACAAAAACAAAGGGAATAAAGGCAAGTATAGTCCTGAACTTGTTTAACGGCATAAAAAAAAAGATCAGATTTGATTTTTTGGGCTGATTTAGCTCTTAAATTTTTATAAAATGATTAAAAAGAACTAATTTTATTTTTTATGTCAATTTAACCCATAAATTTATTTAAAATGATTAAAAAAAATCATATTTGACATTTTGAGTCAATTTAACCTCTAATTCTTCATTCTACTTAGAATGTGAAACTCATTATATAGACATTTATTAAACTGTAGTTGGAATCGAGCTGACTAATTTATTCAAAAATTAATTAATTATAAAATATAGAAAAATGATATATGAAGTATATTATATTTCTCTTTACCTTGATCGATAGTTTTGAGTTTATAAATATATATTAATTTAAGCATTTTAAAGTTAATCTATATTACTGGGTTATTGCTTATAAAATCTATAGATTTTTCATGTTGAATAAATTAAAATTAAAATATATTATATTACAAAAAATAAGATGTTTTTATAAATTTTAAATTTATATTCATAAGTGTTGAAAAAGTTTGATATGAGTATTCTTAGTGTAAGACAAAGAGAGATAAAAAGTCAATCATATTAAATTAAATCAGTTATTAATTTATAAAATTCAAAATAAATTCAAGGATTAAATTAGCCTAAAGAGTAAAATCGAATCTTTTCAATCATTTTATATAAATTTAAATGTTAAATTGGCTCAAAAAGTCTACTCCGATCTTTTTATCTTCCTAAATAAGTCAAGGATGAAATAGACCTTTATTAAAAAAAAAAAAAATGAAAGGAAGGACTAAGGAGTTGATGAAAGTAAAGTAAGTTTTGTGTTTTTTTTTTTTTCAATTGCCACAAAATATATATATATATATATATATGAATGGCTCCTTAAGTTAAATTATATCAAGATTAACACTTAAAATTCCATTACTTTCATAAAAATCACTATCATGTCCCTAATTTTTCTTTAGTAATTGAAGTTTACATTATATTTGAATTGGTGAAAAATATGGAAGGAGGGAAAATTGAGAAGAAAATGATACCAATTTTCTTCCTTTTCACTTGTTTGGGAATGAAAAAATGTGGGAGGAAGAAAAAAGATAGAGAGAAAATAAATTATGAGACCCATATGTCATTTTCTCTTCAATTTAAGAGGAAAATTGAAGAAAAATAATTAAAAATTATAATTTTACCTCTATTTAGTATACACTCCTTATAAAAAAAGTTAAAAGTTAAATTCATAATTTTACTATTCGTAAAATCATTTTTCTCGTTATTTTCATCTCAAATATCCAACATTAAGAGATATTTTTTTTTATTTCTCCTTTTATTCTCCTTCGGTATTTTCTTTCCTTCCTAATTAATATCTAAACACACTCTCCATCTGTTTTCGTAAAATAATTTGTAAAAAAATATTTTTCTATTATTTAGGGTGTTAAAAAAATAAGTCAACGGAAAATATTTTACTGATCAAATGAAAATTAAGTTATTTTTAAATATAACGACTTTTTCATTTTCAAGAGAGGAAAATATTTTTTGGACTTCGACAAAATTATTATAATATTACAAATGCATATTTTTTAATTTATTAATCATCAATAGCCATTACAACCGATTATCATTAATCATTAATCACCAATTATCATCAGTCGTCACCACAGTCACCCATGACATTCATAATTTATCTTTTTTAATAAAATTTTTAAAATACAAAACTTTAATTATTATTAATATTTTTATAATCTTATTAGTTAAAAATTTTAATATTTTTGATTAATTTTTAATATTGCAACTAAATAATGGACAATTAGTTATTTTGAAAAATATTTTTAAAAAAATATGTTAAGTTACTTTTCGGAAATAACAGGGCATGTTAATTTTGATACCTTTTATATTTTTCTCTAATATTTAGATGGAAAAACAGCTTTTTTTTTTTTTTTTTTTTTTTGGGAGAAAAGACCTGGAATTGAGACGGAAAAAAAAAAAAAAAAAGAGATCTCAAAGACAGGATGTATATATTAATTCCGATATAATTTAGGTAATTACTTTTCCCCAAATGAAAATGATCTGTTCGGTTTAGTCGGACCAAATTATCAAAATCCCCTCCGTTTCTATTCTACCTTCTCAATTCTTCTCATTGCTGTCACCCGATTGAGAATCCCAACCCGCTCTTCGCTCCAGTCCAAGCCTCCAGGTTTCACCACCACCTCCAGTCCATCACTCTTTCACCCATTGTTCACTGATTACAATTGTTGTTATCGTTGGCGCGTCGCACAAAGAGGTAATTTATATATGTTTTTTGTTTTTTTTCTAGCCAATTGCAGAGCTGTAGAAACTGGTTACTCTGTTTTTAGGTGTTGTTCCCTCGATTCAATTTATTCGTTCCAATCTTTGAAAAAAAATTAAATGGGTCTGATGCAGTATAATCTTTGGAATCCTTACAATTTTTGGGTCCGTTGACTTCAATTTGATTTTTTTCAGTGCTTGAGAAAATCATTAGATATAATTTCCTAGTTTTTGTTCTTTGAGCTTATATATAACCTCCAGTTTGCATTTAAACTATGTATATATGCATTTTGCTGGAAGGGACTACCTTTTAAATTGAATGATAGGCTATTGAAAAACAAGGACAAAAAATTGAAATGCTTCATATGGTATCATATAATTTCATCCTTGGAATTACCTTTCGAAAGCTTATATAATTGTTGTTTATGTAATTTCTATGTTCTGCTTATTTATTCAACTTCATTATTTTGCCTTCAATCCACTTCTCATAATTGGTACTGACATTTGTGTTAGCTACTGCTGGATCTTTAAAATGTGGCTAGCTAGTAGAAATAGGATGGGGAACACACATAACCAGTTAATTGGAGGTTCTTTATTTTTCACTTTCTATATTACAAGTTCAAAAGACACCATATATTAATTAGTACTGTATGTGTGTGCGCGTGCCCGTGTCATGCATGAAAAGCAATAGTTATGATTAATAATGTTTTCTAAATGATTGTGTGTTTGTATATCAAGTTGATATCTTGTATATATGTTGGATTGTAATATGGATTTTTGTTTATTCTAATTTAATTTAAAAAACATGTGATATTTATTTATTTATTGAATGGGAAAAATAATATTATATAACTCTAAAATTGTGATAACTTGTGAAAAATTTTTTTTATTACCCCTAAAAGGTTTTTAGATCTTTCCTGCTTGATCTCTATCTCTCTTTTTTTAGAAAATTCTCTAATCTCTTGTAATGAATGGCTGATATTTATTTTAAGGTATTTTAACTTAATGTGGTTTATAGTTTGGCATATCCTTAAAGATCTGGTGATATTTGCAGTTTTAGTTTCTAGTTTGTCCTTATGGCTTTCAGCGTGGTCCTTTAACACAGTAATTTGTGATCCAAGGGCTGTTTTTATTAAATTATGAGAAATTTCATGATTAATCAATCACCAGTGTATGATTTGAGTTGATTGGTTTACTAGGGTGGCCATTTCATTGAATGTATTGCTTTTTAAGTACTTGTCTTTTGTTTGAAATTCAATGATCTCATTCATATGATTAGCTTCTTTAGGATTTTCAAATTGATTATATTTTCTAAGGGAGAACACCGTATGCAATGAACTTAAGCAGTTTCTGAGTTTGTTCTTCTTAGTTCTGATGTCTCCAATACTATTTGTTTTTGTGGAGGAAGAGGGTCAGAGCAATTTTATTTTGCTGGCTCCTTCAACCTTTGCAGAAATTAAATGCCAGGATTGATGGCTTCTTCAACCTCTCAAGTGCCTCCTTCATGTTTGTTGTGACATGTTTAATTGCTTGTGTCTAATTGAGCTGTTGTTAGATGAGGACTGTTAAATTGTGTTTTATGTGAAAATGTGAGCTCTTGCTAAATGTGTGTTTTGACGTGTTTAATTGCTAATTGTTTGAAAATCTGCATTGAGCTGTATTGAGTTTGAGTTTGAGTTAAATCTGTATTGAGTTTTTAATTGTTTGAAATCCTGTATTGATCTGTGTTGTGCGAGCCCGTGCAAATTAGGTTATTTCATTTTTCTCCTCATTTGAGTTCTGTTCGATCCTTTTGATTTAAAATCTGTTAATTTGGTTTGTTTATCCCCTTAATTTTGTTTGTTTTGTCCAATTGTAGGATAATTCGGTTTATTCAGTTCAGTTGGAAAGTTAGATAAAAAAATTAACTGAACCGACTGAATGCTCACCCCTAATATTAATTCTCTTAACCGAGGTTGTGGAGCTAGAACTTTTCGATCTGTTGGTGGTTCGATTGATTTTGAATTTTAGTTGTAGAGAAGATGTTGGAGAAAATTGGATTGCCAGCAAAGCCATCTCTGCGAGGGAGTAATTGGGTGGTTGATGCCTCACACTGTCAAGGCTGTTCTTCTCAGTTCACCTTCATCAATCGCAAGGTTTTACCTTTTTTCTCTTTCTCTAGTCAATAATGAATCTCATTTTCATCTTCTTGATCATGATTTTGACCCATTTATGTTTTTGATTTTGGCTTTTGACTGATTATTAGAGTTGCTTAATGTAAATAAATTCGATAATTTTTAATTAAGAAATCTTAAAGAATCTGATTTATTCAGTGACTATTGGATGGTGCTTATTTTAGTCAATATTTTCAGTAACATATGCAATTTAATAATTTTCTTTTCATTGTTTTTAATGATTAATTGTTAATGGAGAGAGGAAAAATGGAGACACCAGTTAGTAGTTATATAGCAGTGGAGATATTTGCATTGAATTTTTTGTTTTCTTTGTATTGTGCATTTTCAAGCTCTGTTATAGGATTTTTTTTTTAATGGTATTTAACTTGATATATACAGGATTTTATACTGTCTAGCATTTTAAAGTGATTGATATCTATCTTGTGATTGGATTTTCAGCATCATTGTCGAAGATGTGGGGGTTTGTTTTGCAACAGTTGCACTCAGCAACGAATGGTTTTACGTGGTCAAGGTGATTCACCTGTGCGTATTTGTGAACCTTGTAAAAAGCTAGAAGAGGCTGCACGGTTTGAGATGCGGTATGGCCATAGGAACAGAACTGGGAGAGGTACATGTTTTCTTGTTGTTGGTTAAGTTTGTTATGCCTAAGAATAAGATTTTTGCTTATTAAAACGTTTGGCTTGACATTGGCCTGCTTCAGTCTGTTGCTTCCTTCCTTTTCATTTCTGCTATTTAATTTTGGCTTGGAAGAATGTTTCTGCAGCCCATGAATTTATTGAATATGATAATATGTGTACATAATATGAGAATGCTCGGTAATATTGTGTTTTGGCATGAATTTTTACATTTGAAAAAATTCAAATGTCCATGCTTTAATGCATGTATTGGCAATTCATGTGCACTGTTGTACAAAATGGTTGTCTAAATGTTGCTAGTTCTTTTGTGCAGGAAGTTCAAAATTGATGACAAAGTCTGAGGATGAAATTTTGAACCAGATAATAGGTAATGATGGGAAGGAGTCTTCTTCAGCACAACAATCTAATGCTGACTTGGTTTTGCGAAGGGCAAGTAGCAGTGCTTCATGCTCAACTCCTCAAGAGGATTCTGCTCTGAGTGGTGGAGGAGAAATGAATAGAAGTCATTCTGTCAATGTGCCTAATCATGTACTGAATGAGATGGGATCAACCAGTCCTGAAGAATTACGTCAGCAAGCTTTAGATGAAAAAAAGAGGTACAAAATTCTAAAAGGAGAGGGGAAGTCTGAGGAAGCTCTAAAAGCGTTCAAGAGAGGAAAAGAGCTGGAGAGGCAGGCTGATGCTTTGGAGCTGTCTATAAGAAAAAACCGTAGGAAGGTTTTGCAATCTGTTAACATGGCTGAAGCCCAGAATAAAGATGGTCTGAAAGAATGTGGAACAAAAAATAGACAAGCATATAAAGAGAAGGATGACCTTACTGCAGAACTAAGAGAATTAGGCTGGACTGATGCAGATCCTCATGAAGATAAAAAAACAGTAAATATGAGTTTGGAGGGTGAGTTGTCTTCTCTTCTGGGAGACATCTCTCAAAGGACTGATAAAGATGCTGGGACTGGTGGCACACTCAAGTCCCAGGTTGTTGCACATAAAAGAAAAGCTCTTGCTTTGAAGCGTGAAGGAAAGCTTGCAGAAGCTAAGGAAGAATTAAAGAAAGCTAAAGTCATAGAAAAGCAGCTTGAAGAACAGGAACTCTTGGGTGCAGCTGAAGATTCTGATGATGAGATATCTGTACTAATCCGTAGTATGGGCAATGATAAACAAGAAGAGTTGTTAGTTGGGTATGATCAGGAACATGACTTTGATTTTGATCACCTTATGGGCACAGCTGATGATCCTGGTGATAACTTGGAAGTGACAGATGATGATCTGGTGGACCCAGAAATAGCAGCTACATTAAAATCACTAGGTTGGACTGAGGACTCTGACATTCAGCAAAATAATGCAGTCCATTCTGTCCCCATTGGCAAGGAAGGACTATTGAGTGAAATTCGTTTATTGAAAAAAGAGGCACTTAACCAAAAACGGGCAGGTAATATTGCAGAGGCAATGGCACTGCTAAAGAAGTCAAAGTTACTTGAAAAGGACCTGGAAAGTATGGAGGGTGAAGCAGATGATTTAATCACACACAATACCACAACTATTCAGAAAAGTTTGACTTCTCAAATAGTAAATGCAAATAAAAATGTGGACTCTAAAGTTGCACCAAAGAGTAGATTGATGATTCAGAAGGAACTTCTGGCTTTGAAAAAGAAAGCTCTTGCTTTGAGAAGAGAAGGAAGATTGGATGAAGCAGACGAAGAATTGAAGAAAGGTAAAGTTCTTGAACAACAACTTGAAGAGATGGACAATTCGTCAAAGGCTAAGTCTACACAGGTGAATGTTGGTGGTAAGGAGCCAGATTTGACATTTGAATATCCTGATATCCAGGGAAATAAGCCAGCTGGAGAAGAGGAAGAGGATGTAACGGATCTAGATATGCATGATCCAACATACCTCTCTCTTCTAAAGAACTTGGGTTGGAAAGATGAAGCTAATGATTTAGCGAGCTCATTATTGAAACCTTCTAAGGAAAATGATAATGAGCCCTCAGTTACTCAGGCCTCGTCCAATCTATCATCAAGGAGACCTAAAAGAAGTAAAGGTGAGATACAGAGAGAACTCTTAGGCCTGAAAAGAAAGGCCCTTACTTTGAGACGTGAAGGGAAGACAGACGAGGCAGAGGAAGTGCTTAGATCAGCAAAAGCATTGGAAACGGAAATGGAGGAGATGGAAGCACCCAAGAAAGAAATTCATGTTGAATCAAACAGGCCCAGTGATAATATAATTAGGCCTCCTCTTATAAGTGTGGTCGAGGAAGGAGATGCAGATGATGTTACAAAAAAAGATATGTATGATCCCTCATTGCTTTCTATGCTAAAGAATTTAGGGTGGAAGAATGAAGAAGATGAACCAGTAAATGCACCAGGGAAGCAGTCTAAAAATGTTTCTGTTAGTTCTGGTCATTCCATTGATCCATCTTTAATGGTTTCAGTTGCAACATCAAGTACTGAAGGGGAGATCCAACGAGATCACCTGGGATTTCTTAGCAATGCAGGAAGGGACCAAGGCTTTGGTTCTATTGTGCAATCTCATCAATCTGGAAATGTAATGGACCTGATGACAGGTGATGCCTGGAGAGGTTCTCAAATATCAGCTGAAAAGCCAGATGCCCATGTTCAAATTGATTCCTTGACCAGTTCTGAAGAAAATCTCAAAAGCAAAAAAGATAGAGTCAGTTCTGGTTCTGATGTTTCTTGCCAGGCTGAGCACCAGGTTCATGTAGCGTCCTTGACAGGTTCCCCTAAAAATCTCAGTAGTGAAGTAACTGTTACGGCTGAAAAGCCTCTTACTCATGAAACAAATTCTAGTCAGAGATTGGCTTCTCAAATTAGCAAAAGTCCCCTTAAGCAAGAAGTTTTGGCTCGCAAGAGGAAGGCGGTTGCTTTAAAGAGAGAAGGAAAATTGTTGGAGGCTCGAGAAGAACTTCGTCAGGCAAAGCTTCTAGAGAAGAGTTTGGAGGCAGATATTTCTGATGCTGAAACTGATACACAGGATTCAACATCTGTGTCTAGTGCCTCTTCTGTTCAAGAAAAAGAGCCGAGTGCATCCAGTTCGGCTCCAAAACCATTGTCTGGACGTGATCGTTTCAAGTTACAACAGCAGTCACTTAGTCACAAACGGCAAGCACTGAAACTGAGAAGAGAAGGCCGGACAGAAGAAGCAGAAGCTGAATTTGAATTGGCCAAGGCTCTTGAAGCACAGTTGGAGGAGGCAACTTCTCAAGATTCAAGCAAGTACAATGTCAATATGGCAGAATCAGCAGATGATGGATTGGTTGAAGATCTTCTCGATCCTCAACTTCTATCTGCTCTGCGAGCAATCGGTATTGAAGATGTTAGTCCAGAAAAACCAGCACCTGTCAAATTTAATCCTCCCAAGGGTGAAGCTGTTAGCCCAGAAAAACTAGGACCTGTCAAACTTAATCCTCCAAGGGGTGAAAAAGTTAGCCAGGAGAAGATTCAGTTAGAAGAGCAGATCAAGGCAGAGAAGGTAAAGGCAGTAAATTTGAAACGTTCAGGGAAGCAAGGTGAGGCTTTGGAAGCTCTTCGGCGAGCCAAATTATATGAAAAGAAACTAAATTCCTTGGTCTCCAATTGACAATTAATGATGTTTGAAGTCTCTCAAGCATGTTTTCAGGCCATACAATTTGGTAGAGGACACCTGACCCTGGAAAACAAGATGACTGGAAGCTGATTATCATAAATTTGGGGTTACAGAATCTATTGCGAAAACTGTACCATTTTTTGAATATATGTGTCTCATATTTACGGTTAAGAACGAAGATGCTGATTATTAAAATAAACAGTGGAAAATGTATGGGATTTTTTTTTTTTTTAAAAAATGGGAATGGAAAACGAAATTGGAACTGCTTGCTGCCATTAACATTTTTAAGTGTGTGTGATAAACGACATCCAATTTTTAATAACAAATATTCTTTAAGAATAATAATAACAATTTTTCATAATTTCTTTCTGTTTTATTTTTCACATTTTAAATAATATTTTCACTTTTAAATATTATTAAATCTTATGAGAGACTTATTATATAATTCTCTAATATAATTCTTTAAAAGGTCATTCTATGTTTTAATAGCAACGGAGCTAAAATTTACTAATATCGATATTCATTAGTTAGTGGTGACCAGCCTCTCTCAACAAACAGCGGACATGCGCACATGATATACCAAACGGGCCTTAAGCCCAAAATAAAAGTACTCCCAAGCTTAATTTTGTGCTTAGACAAAACTGCCCCTAGCTAAAACCAAAATATCCTTCATTTTTCCTTCTTCGCCGCGGTGCGATTTCTCGTTATCGTCACTCCGGCAACTGCCTCCAACTGCGCCAGTCTCAGACGATGCCTACTTCTCCCGCGAAATATCAATACTTAATCAAATGTAAGTTTCTCTGTCAATAAATTTTTTTGGCTACTGAGGATATATGAGAAGCTAAATCAAGTATTTCTAGTTTAGCTCTCAGTTCCTTTCTCTCAGTTGTTAATGTGGTGAATATGGTGATGAATGGCTAGTGAGAGACTTATAATTTTTTTTATCAGTTATCTCTTTCGGTTTCTTTTTTATGTCTCTTTAATTGATTTCCATTTGTGCTTTTGCTTATTTGGTTATTGTCGATTGTCATCCTAAATCCTAATTATACACAAGAATTTTGTACTTATAATGAAACAGAACAAAATCGCCTTACTTCAAGTAATTTTCTACTTTCCATAGTTCATGTAATTTCAGAGCTTTTGTTATGAACTTATGATACTAACCTCATCTGTGTTGGAAATATTAGCTTGGCATTTGAATTTGTCATGTTAAGATATAATTCTGTTTATTTATTTATGTATCTCATCATTGCCACAGGATCTTGTAATGGGGATCAGTAAAATAGAAATAAACTTCAGGAGGTTGCTTGCGGCCGCATCTTGGCAACCAAATCAAGCAAAACTTTATACAAGTATGTTCGTAGATTGCATTTGGAACTAAAATTATCCTTTTCATAATGCTTTTATATTTTTTAAATTTATGATGGCTGTATTATATGTTGTTTATGGTTTTGTTATGTATTGGTCTGATCTCTGTGATGGCATTAGCAGTGTTAGTAAACTATTTTTTTTTTTCCATTAACAATGATTAACTTAAAATATTGGAACTTTGTAGTATGTTGCTACTTTAAGAGAACAATTGGAACAACTGGCTGAAGAGAGAACCCTAGATGGCCTACCTAGGTATGTGTGCTTTCTTTATATCATCTCCGTTCTGAATTGTATATGAACTTGAAGAAACCTTTTTCAAATCGTATTTTCAAGGACAACTGATGTTGAAGCTTTTTGTAAATATCCTTTTCAAGGAAAATTGACCTGCTAATAATACATCTAACTTTCCCCAATCGTAAGCCAGATTTCTGTTTCCTTTGCATTTGAGTTGCTTTTTCTATTTTGTAGCTGTTAACCATCCAATAAATCAAACGTGGCTGAAGTTGTATTTATGCAACAATCCCTAGGATTTAATAGAGTGCTACTTTAACTTCTTTTTTGAATACATTTCAACAGAGTTTCAAAGGCTAAGGTGAATGATTATTCAGAGAAGGTTGAAGCCATTGCTTCCAAATTAGCTGCTCCATTGGTGCGTTGTATGAGCTAGAAATTAAATGCATTGGATAGTGTTAAATTATTAATGTGATTGTGAAATTTAGCAACAGTTCTAAAATTAGTTGCACCAGCTGATATTTTAACAAAAGTCTTTATACAGTAAGTTTTCTTCACTTCAACTTCTCTTTCCTCAAGGAACTGGAAAATCGTGAATACCATTTTGGAATGTAGTTGAGCTTCAAATATTGTGATGTAAGCAGACTGAATGTATGGGGTTATGTTTGTGTACTGAAGAAAACATGGAGCAGTCTTGACTGATTTTCACCCTTTTTTTTATGAGATTGTGCATAGGATTTGATAATACTATCCACAACTTATTTCATTTTTTTTTCTGTTTTTTCTTCCCTATTTTGATCTCTATCTGGTGAACATGTTGGCTCCAAGTTTGCTACACATTTATTTGGTTTAATTGCTTTTGTTACATGTTATCCTTCTTCCAATTGTTCCCCCCTTTGGTTACAATGACTAAATGTAATGGTTAGGATCTAGAAGTTCAACATATGTTATTTGTGACATCTATCCATGTGTGAAATTTATGATGTTGCCGCAATTTGTTCATCTTATTAAATTGTCGGTGTTGTGCAATTTGTTCATCTTATTAAATTGTTGGTGTTGGTAGTAGTTGATGTTGTAACAGCTAACCATTTTTTATGTGGCTATTTCTCAGCATCATATTCAGGTATCTGAAGAGCCTTTTGCTGAGAGTTCAATGAGTGAAAATCCAAAATCAGATGGAGAAACTTGGTTCCCTTCTTCCCCTGGCTTGAGAAGAAGATTTGTGTAATGAATCTGTAGTTGTTAGGATTTTATAATTTATGCAGTCTCCAATTTGGTGCTCATTTTTTCCTTTTTTTTTTCACCCCCTCCTCTCTTTTCTATATTTGTTTCATTTTGAATTGTCTTGTTCTTTGAACAGGGCAGCCCCAAATCTTGATGATAGAGCTCATGGAGTTACTCAGGTTGATACATCAGCAACTGTCAAACAGGATGCTGCAGCAAAACAACGCATTGAAAAGCACATGTATTTTTATACTGTTTGATTGGGGTACAACCAATTATAATGTGATAATAGTAAATATTATGTCGTATTTAATTCTATTCAAGTTTTATTGGCCCTGATGGAGGTCCACATGAGCACTTACAATCATCATTTGCTAAAGATGCACAGATTATACACCAGGGTGGTCCTTTTGAGGACAGGAGCTAACATCTGTCCATTTGGTGATTATTTGTGATGCTATTTTGCCATTTTAATGGCATAATGTGTACACCATAAGAAAGTACAATAACTTCGGTGTCACATGGTGCCTAGTGCGGCATCAGCCTGGTATTGTTCAGAGAGAGAGAGAGAGAGAGAAAGAGAGATTGGAAGAGAACAAGTATTTGAGCAAACAGGGGAAATGGGATTGGAGAGGAGGGCAAGACAAACACCAAATTGATCTTTAACATTTATTATTTTTCTCTCCTCCCCTACTTCAATTCCCTAGTTCCAGGTATAAGGTGAAAATGAAAGGTCCATTGCAAATGCGAGTTTATTGTACTAAGATTTAGATAAATAAGCATGCTTCAACTTATCAAAGTTTCTTAGTGCTTCCTCTTGAGTGTTGCTCATAGTATTAAAACTGTAAACAAAGATCATTGAGTTCTGATTAGACTTATGTATCTCGTTGCTGAAAGCTTCAAGAAGACTTGACTGATGAAATGGTTGGTTTGGCACAACAACTCAAAGAGAGTAGCCTCTTGATGAGCCAGCCCCTGCAAAATACTGAAAAGGTAATGATCTTTGGTACCATATATATTACTTCTGAAGAGAATGTGCAATTATAGCTTTGGTGGGTGAGTCTTGCATGTTCTTGAGGAGGCAGCATGATATAATCTGGTAGTCCATTATTCCTTCTGTACAAGTTTAGCTAATGATTGTCTTTAATATGGTAATGATTTAGAAACTAGAAGGATAGGTGAAGACGTATCATATTCCTTTTGTCATTATTTGATTGACGTGAGGTGTGTGAATTCTATCTTAAAATTGCTCAGATTTGTAAAGGAGAGGTTGAATGGCAATCAGAGAGAGATCTGTGGCAGCAATTTATTTATTTATTTTTCAATTAAATAGCTGGAAATTGAAGTTTTGTTGAAGTCTCCTTGTATTTAGACAAAATACAAAACTTTTAAGCAGTGAAAGATGCTAGAATATGAAATTCATCTTGACCGGTGAAATTGAAGAGCAATAAGAGAAACCCACTCCCATGGAGTGAAATTGAAGCAGTTTTGCATGCTTGCTGAACCATCTCTGGATTCATTCAGTAAATGGTAAACTGCTAACCGGTTTAATTGACTTGAATGGACCCCTTAAAAAATTAACATATGTAGGTCTATAAAATTGTAAAAGCCATAAGAGGGCAGGCTTTCTTTAAGTACCAAAAACCTTTTTTCCTACCATTGATTGGAGATGGGACTGGCCACTAATGAATTAAGGGAATGGAGAAGCAAATTTCATCTTCAATATTTTTTCTCCTTGACATGGGAAACAACTCCTTTAAATTTGCCTTGAGCTCTCAAGTTTGCTTTTATTTTTCAATTTTCCTTGTTAGTGATGCTAGTAGAATGGTAGCAACTAAAACCTCTAGTTAATGAGTATATAAATGGCGACCCAGCGCATGAAGCATCTTGCGTGCGTGGGCTTTGGGGAGGGTTAATGCACACAACTTTCCCCCTACTTTTTTATAGTTAATGAGTATATGCAGAATGAAATTCTAAATTACCACTTATCTATGTAAAAATTCATATTTCTGTTTATTTATGAAGAATAAATCTTGAATTACATGTATAATTATTTATATCTGGGTCAACAATGTAGAGGCACTCCGACTATTTGTAAAGTTGATGCCCTTCCTGTATACCTTAGGAAGCCAGTGTCTGTAGAAAACAAATTTGTAAGGTGAAGCTAAGAAGTCATATATGCAAGTTTTTGTTTTTGGTCTCAAAGCCTAAATGTTTGTTTGCGCACAGATACTTGATTTTACAGAGAAGGCTGTTGAGCATAGCTTGGCAGGCGTTGGTTGTGGCAATGTACAAGCCTTAGAGATATACTCCAAAAGTTCCAAAACCACATGTTCCACTTGGCTTCCGATTTTTCTAATGATTTTCATCATGGTTGTACTGCTAATTCGCATCACCTAAAAGTTTTTCCAAGATAAGCAAGCTTCGACATGGTATTGCTACCATCTTTCAGTGTAAGTCTCATGCTTTACCATTTCTTATAAATCCAACTAGTGTTGGAATTACTGCCTTATAATTTAATTTTTATATCAGATATCATTTGGTAACATGGAGATTAAAACAAGTAATATATAGTGTAATATTTCTTAATTTGTCCGATTATTTATTTGAGATTGTTGAGGTTTATATTGTAATGGATGAACAACTAATGTGCAAAATACTATCATGATCATGAACTATCAGATCATATTTTGGGTTGGTAGATATACTCGGGTGGGTGGTTACACATTAGGATGCATATATACCGAATATATAGTGGTAATATAATCGCTGCCCTGGTATATCTAAGTCATGTGAGTTTAACTCTTATTACCTGTACTTTTTGTTCTTCAATGAATTCCTTTTTTTTTTTTTTTTGTTAAGATGATAGTTTCTTGCATTTCTTTTATTTGGGTGACAAAAGGATAAAATGAACTATTTAGACTGAAATGCATCATAGAATTGTTAAGTACTCATGAAGCATATCCAGTTGATTTTTCTTGTATTGAATTGCAATAACACCTTGCCTTGTCTAACATAGTAGTTTTGACACAACCAAACATTAAGTGTAGATATTGTAATTTCATGTCAAATTCGTATAATAGTCTATAAGATCTATTTGTATCCATAGGGTTCATTAATACATTCAAAAGCTCATTTCTGGATAATTTGTATAATTGAGCTTTATTTCCTTATTATTTATGATAATGTTGGCTTGATAGTTGTAAATGGGCCTAGCCTTTGATTTAATAATTCAATTATGTGAATTTATGGATTGAATGTGAATGTCAAATGATGATTAGTCTTAGGGACTATGCAACCAGAACGAAAGAAGGCCAAATAGTTTTGGTAAGTACTTATAATAATGGAAGGTTTTAAAAAAATATCTATCCGTCTCAAAATGATAGTCCACTTTCTATTTTCACACAGATTAAGAAAAAAATAATTATTATAGCTAAAGAATAATTTTATTCATATAATTTTTCTATTATGTTCATCTTAATTAATATATGAGCAATTATTATATTGAAATAATAAGTAAGAATAGAGGAGGGTTATTGAAAGTAAGATAAAATTTAATAAGGATATAATAGACAATTTAAGGATTAACTATAATGTCAAAAAGGAAAGTGGATTATGTTTCAGGACAAATTAAAAAAAAAAGATGTACTAGTACGGAGGGAATAGCAAAATTACCAAATTACAGGTTAAAAGTGGTAATTGGTTAAACTTGCTAGATGTGTTGATCAATGCTTTCATTTCAGTCATTCATTGGAAGTAATTCCTCTTCTTTTGTTTGGAAATGATTTTCCCTTATTTGGAAAGAGTGATTGAAATATCTAAAGAAGGAAACTATGCATTGTTTTTTTCTCGAGTCCATAAAATAAAATCTCTCCAAATTGAAAAAAGAAAAAAAAAAAAAAGGATAAATGAATAGAAAAGGTTGTACCGTTTCATATAAAATAGATTTCATTATTTTTTCTTTTAATATTTTCTTTTCTCTTCTTTCCACATAAAACTTGAATATCAATTATAAATTTTCTTCTATCGCTTCGATTTTCCATTTAGGTAAATTTGGATTGCAAATGTGGCTCTGAGCTTCGCATTTAACGATAACTGAAGAGGTGGTTCAATTTGAAGGACGAAAATGGCTACTGAGAGTGGTTTGCTGACACACGTTCGGCCAATGATGTAAAGGCAACTTAAAGGGCCGGTGAAAGGCAGTTTAATGGGTTAGTTAATGTTTGCATTGACAATCTGTTTTGTGTCAACTACTTGATGACATTAAATTCTAATAAAGTTTTATTTTTTATTTTTATATTATTTCTAATGTTTGTTTTCAAATGGGAATAATAAATTTATTTGGCTTAGCTGCAACATCATTCTTTTTTCAAATAAAGAAAAAATATATATATTTTTAAAAGAGAATATAATTTATTTTCTTTCCTTCTTTGTATCCAAATATAAAGTGATAAACAATTATGAAAAAAAAAAGTTTATTTTCTTTTTTTTATTCAAATAAAAATTAATGCCGACAATAGCTTTTTGACTTATTAAAATGCTGAATGTTATTTTTTATAGTATTTAGTAACACAGCAGTATCTCATAAAAGTTAACTCGCGTTTTATAAAAAGTTAAATGCTAAAAGGATATGTTATGATTAGAATTTTTTTTTTATAGAATTTTTGTTTTTATGAGAGATGAGTGAAATTAACTGCAAAAGTTAGGGTAAGAGTTTCATTTAATTGTAATAAAATAGATACTTAAATAATTAACTAATTGATAATAAAATAAAAATTAAAGAATCTTTTAATATATTTTAAACAGTAAGATAGATACGTTATTATGGTGAGTCAAAAATACTAATTTACCCTCACCCAGTAGCGCAGCTACAACAGAATATAAAACCACTGTCTTGTTAAAAATGCAACAGCTAAACCTCACTCCATTAAACTACTCCTCTTCTCTCCTTTTTTTTCTTCAATGCAGAGGCAATCTCTAGGCTCACCGGTCTCGAAGCTTAACAGCCATGGAGGAGCTCCTAAAGAAGATACTCTAATGTCGGATACTCTTTCCCTCCCTGCCTATGACGACGACGGCGGACACCGCAAAGCTACAAAACCTCGCCGATTCTCAATGTCGTCTTCTTCACCTTCGTCGTCGCCTTCAAAACCTGAGAAACTCGTTCACTTTATACCAATTCTCACTTTCCTCTGCTTTCTCGTCCTTTACCTCGTCTCTCACAGTCCCTCTCAATCAGGTAAAATTCGAAATCAAAGGTAGCGATTCAATCTTTTCGATATCTTAGCTCGATCTTACTGTTTGTTTTGTACTTTATTTGCAGATTTGTCTCAGTTTAATGGATTCAAGCAATCTTTGAAGCATATTGGTATAATGCAGTTTGAATTTCTTTAAATTAAACCAAAAAAAAAAAAAAAATACCATTTGAATCTTTTGGATAATTTATTTTTGGTTGATTTTTTTAGATTCAGTTACTGACGTTAGCGGATTTAGCGAACTCCGGAGAGGTGATGTTCTTGCGAGACAAAGCCTGAGGAATTTGCGAGAAATCGCTGACAAACGCGCCTCTGCGAAATCTCGGGCACACAGAAAAATCGCCGATTTCTAAACCGCATTTCCCGGTTAATCTTCGCTTCCTTAATTTCCGCACTCGTACATTTGCATGTGAAACAATATATCGGTTCATTTTATTTTCACCCGAATGATAGATGATGATGAGTGTTAAAATGCGCTGATATGATAGGCATAAGATAGTGATTATAGAGTTGAATTTGTTAGTGTGCGCCCGCCAAGTGGTAGTCTGGAATCGACCTGGGTTTTGGAAATGCCAGCTGGAATTTATAGTCGTAGTGTGTCGCGGATGATAGTATGACTGTGTCGCTTGGTTTTGTTTTGTTTTATTCATTAATCACAACAAAAATAAAAATAAAACAACCACTCAATTGTTTTTTAATTAATTGTTCTTTAACTTTTCAAATGCATTATACTATACTCTATATAACTAATAACTTTTTTCAACTGCAATATTATTATATAACAACTTAATATTAAAATAATCTATTTATATTTGTCTGTTATAAATCAGAAATACAATACACAATTTTTCCCCGTTGATGCACAAATCGATATCGATTTAATTAAATAAGTTTTAAAAAAGTAAAAATTGAAAAAACATTATCATAAATCATCATTAATTAATTCCATTAAAAATATAAAATATTTAAGTAATTTTACAAATTTAAGGTGAGAAGAATAATAATTAGGCAACAATAATTATATTATGTTGAAGATAATAAAGACAATCTTAAATAGGGGAATTATATTTTCTAATTTACAACTCATAAAATTTAATTTTAAGAGTCAAAAATTTTTTTTAGCCAATTAAAAATCAAATACTCAAATTTTATGAACTCTTTCTCTTAGGTGTGGAGATGCCATATAAGCACACATAAGAACAGTCATGATTCTCCTTTATATATATAATAATAATATAATGATAATGACTAGCTTATTCGTGTTTATATATATTAACTTTATAAATATAACGGTTATTAAGATTATAAAAAATAATTGAAAAGTCCTAAATTTGAAACCACGTTAATACATTATGGAATAGCAAAACAATTGAGAAATGCTAAATTTAAAACAACATTAATACATTGTGGCGTCGCGTGTAGATAGCAGTTAATGCTAATAGTTAAAGGGTGCTGTTGAAATGTACAATGTAAAAATAATCATTAAAGTATAAATATTTTCATAAATTATCACTTATCAGATATATATTTAAGGTAAATATATTAATTTTTTTGAATAAATTTATATTTTAATTTGCTATGTAAATAAAAATATTTATTAAATTAAAATAAATTCTTGTATAATAATTATTTCAAACACATTGAAGATTTCAATTTATTTTACTTTATTTTTAATTATTATTCTTATTTGTCAATAATTAATAATATTTTTTTTTTTGAAAGGTATTAGAATTTTAAGATATTACATTGAATTATTATTTTATTTGTTAATAATTAATAATATTATACATATATGTAACTGTGTTCCATATTTATAAATTCTAAAAAGAATTTATTCTTATATGATACTATTTTCGTAACTCCATTACATAAACTCTAAGTAACAAGTGATATTAAAATATAAATTAAAATAATATTTATGTTTTCTATTGCAAGTCCAATCAAGCAAAAAAATTATTGTAATATAAAATTCATACTAACGTTAAAACTAAAATTTCCAAATTATCTTTTTATAATTTTTTTTTCTTTTTCATAAATAAAATAAAATAAAGAGAATCATAAAAAGATTTCATTTCATATGAACAGGCAAAATTAAACAACTATTGGTACTTATAGCAAATGCTAATCAATTAAATCATCATCCTCGTTAATTTTCTGACCAAATCCTCTTGGCCCTGTTCTTGCTCTTACCTTTCTCTTCTTCCCATCTTTCTTCTTCTTGGCTTCCTCTTCTTTCTCAAGCTTCTCTTTTTCCCTCTTCTCCAAAAAATCAGTCACCCCTAAATATATTACCTGCAAACCCAAATCCTCAATTTACAAAAACAGCTCCAAAGATTTCAACTTTATCCTATTAATCTTGGAAATAACAAAGAATTACAGATGAAGTTTAGAATTTACCCCAACAGTGAGAATTGATAAAATTATGAAGGCAATGAAGAGAAGAATCGATATGATGTTGCTAGATCCATCATCACCAGTGTACACTATCTGCTGGTTGCTTTCTACTGGGGCTGTGTCTAAAGGCAAGGCCTCTTCAGGAGCAGCATAGATTCTCCAAATTAGGGTTTTTTTTCTTTGGTGAATTTTATGAAAATGGATTGTTGTTTTTGGTCTAAGAGGAGGAGATAAGGAAATGAAAGGTAGAGATAAGTTATGGGTTAGAAGACAGGATTGAGAAGGTTTGGGTTTAGTGATAGGAAAAAGTGGGGGTAAAGATAGACATATCATGGCCATTGATCATCTGCTACTTTTTGCTTTTTTTTTTTTTCTTGAATCTTGAGTTCCACAGGCAGTAGCAGTTAGTGAGGAAGATCCAACATTTTGATGATGAGGAGAATGAAGAATGGGAGAGGAAGTGAGCTTTTTGGATAACAAAACCCAATTAATGTAATTCAAGTGGGTGATGAAAAATTGGGCTCTTGGGCTTTCTATAGGAATCTTGAGTTTTGCTTTGAATTTGAACCATTAAAATAGAAGAGCTACAGAGTTTACCAAGTAAGGTGCTATGTAGCTCTAAAGCTTTAGTTTTTATGAGTATATTTTTATTGGGTATTTATTCAAAATATTCAATAAGAGTTATCATATACTATTATTTTTCAGAAATTTAGAGTTGCTATCACTGGAAGACTTTTTAGCTAATACAATTTTTATTCCGAGTATAAAAACACGTGTGCAACTCGGTATATAGAGTTGAAGATAATTAGCAATTGTGTATAAAATCTTTTTAATGCACTTGATGTTTATTACAATAAGTAATTCTAATCATTTGATTGATGTTACATCTCTTTTATATTTATTTAATTTTCTGAATTATATTGATTGAGGCGGTAAACTTTTTTTATTTTTATAAAAGGTAAATCTTTATATTTTACATTTCGAACGAGAATTAATTCAATACTAAAAAGATATTCACTTAGTATAAAGAAAATGAGGTAATTTTGAATTAAAAATCTAATATGGAGAAAATGAATTTAAAAATTTATTATGAGGTAAGTTTGATTGTCTTATTAAATGTTTTCTTTTTAGATTTAGTGAAAACTGAAAAATATTTATTGGGTGTTCCACAAAACTAAAAAGAGAAGAAAAGTTGTGGATTTGAACAGTGCATCACCACATCTATTTCTTAAAAGGAACAATTAGCTTACATTTGCATGACAATGACACAAACAGAGACATATATATTTTTTATTTTGTTAATTTATATATTTTCTGGTAAAGTGTGAGACTGCAACTCCTAGGAAAGTGGGTAAGGCAACAAATTTATTTACAATATATAAACTATAGAAAGCATTAGGGTAGGGATTTTGACACTTCCTCTCCTCATATTGCACTCCACAGTAATTTTTTATTTACAGTGCCTATTATATCATTACACCTTGGATATAAAATCTTTTGAAATTTTATTTTTAAAATTGCTTTCATAAAGATAGTATATCTTACCAATTTCATAGCCAAACAAATAGAATACAGAGAAGTAAATATAATTGCTCAAGATAAAATTAAAAAAATTATATCCAATAGATTGCTCACTTCAGTTTTTCTGTCAGACTTTCTTGAGGATTCAATAAAAATATTTTTATTACTACTTAAATTGATATTGACTAATCTTTATCTTACAAATTAATTATTAATGATAAAATATTTTAATAATCAATGAAGGAACCAAAAGTGAAAATCTGACCGGTTATTAAGAGAGTACTTAATTCAGTTGATTCGCAGACCTCGTAATTGATTGATATCCAACAATTAACTAGATTATAAATATATGATAAGGATTTTATTTAATAGGTAATAACTGATACAAGTTCAATCAGCCGCTCATTCTGTTAATTACATTTTGAAAATTTTCATATCAATTGATTGCATGATTTATATTTATATTATATTTAAATTTTATTAATGTTATAAAAATACTTATTAAAATAATTATTTTTTTTTCAAATTCATATTTTTTTCATTTTGTTATAATTTTAAAAATAATAAATTTCTATGAAAAATTATATAAAAAATTAAAATAAGTCATTTATTTATATAACTCATCAAGATAGAAAAAATTTTTCCTTAAATACACTATCATAAAATATAAAACTACTTATACTATTCATGGTTTTTTTTTAAAAAAAAAATTTAATATCAAGATTCATTTGCTAGTCGTTATCGGCCACCACTCATCAGCTATAGGCTGTTATGAACAACTAAACAAATGTGCATTATAAAGATACTAAATTATAAGGGTATGATAGTCACTTTATCAAATTTAAAATTAATGTGGAATGATCATATCAACAAGTAAGTGCGAAAATCTCTATAGCATAAGTACTCTCTCCGTCATAAAAAAAAAAAAAAAAAATAGTCCCACTTCTTTTTCATACAAATTAAGAATTGGTAGTTAAATTAGTTTAACCATAATATTTTATCATTCTTTTTCCATATATACCCTTTATTAATAATTTTTTATTTAATTTTGGAGTGTTTGTAGAGTATTTCAATAAAAACTTAGGTCTGTTTGGTAAACTTAGCTGTTCTAGCAGTTGTTAGCTGTTTTAATAGTAGTTAGCTGTTAAATATTAGCTGTTAATGGCTAGCGATTATATAGCAGTTTAGATTAAAAGTATTCAATACAAATAACTGTTTGATTAGCTGTTTAATATAAAATGACAAAAAAAAAGAGTATGAAAACGAGGATAAAGTAAAGACAAGTGATGAGTATAGATGTCATGAAGAAATTATAAAATGCTAAACATTAATGAAGATAATGTTTCATAAAACACTGCCTTAAACTCGAAACGATAGAGTAGATATTGTATTATCGAACGTTATAATTAATTAAAATGGTGTAAGTTCAACCATATTAAACATTAAACATTACTTCGAACGCTACCGCCGAACAGGGCTTTAATATCTTGGTACATGTTTCAATTATATATATATATATATATATATATATATATATATATATATATATATATATATATATATAACTAAATATTTATTAATTCTATGTATATTGATTATTGATATAAATTATATTATAAGGGTATTATAGGAAAAACAAAAAGCCTATTTCCAAAAATAGAAATGAGACTATTATTTTAAGACAGTCGTTATGGAAAGTGAGACTTTTTTTTTTAGGACGGAGCAAGGGTGTCAAAATGAATTGGTGTGTCGGGTTCGGCACGGTTTCACCCAACACGTGACATGATTATGGTCAATATGAACACGACTCATTTAATAATTGTGTCAAATTTATCGACACGAATAAGATATGAAAATTAGACAGGTGACACGAACACAACACGTGTAACCCGCCTACTATCATAAATAGGTTAAATAAGTCGTTTTAACCTATATACAATCCGTGTAACCCGCTTAATATGATAAGCATGTTAAATGAGTCGCGTTGACCTGTACACGATCCACTTAACTTGCTTATAATATTTTTCAATCTTAACATATTTAACTCAAATCATATTTAAATATAAATTTTTATACATAAAATGCATAAATTCTTGAAGATTCACAACTAAAATAAAAAAAGTAATACAACAATAAAATTTAAGTAAGTTTTAGTCGGAGTATTTATATGTGACACTATAATTACCTCTTTACTCTTAAATAAATTAATCACTCGTCTAACTTGCATGTCAACCCATGACACGACACATTTATATTCATGTCATAAATGAGTGACTCATTTATAAACACGAACTCGTTTAACTTTAATCATAACACATTTATTTCACGAGTTAGGCCAATTGTATTCTTGTGTCATGACCAATTTTGACACCCCTAGGATGAAGGGAGTATTAAATATAAAAAAATTACAATTCTATCCCTCTATTTTTTCATAATATATAATATTGCCCTTGTATTATAGAAATACATAGTTTTGACTCCACATTTTACCTCTATTACACTATTATATCTTTTTTGTATTTTTGATTGGAGATATTGTTACTTGTTTTCATCAAAATTCTATTACTAAAAAAATAATTGTAAAGTAAAACATCTTAAATTTCCTCATACTTAACTTACGCTAAATAAACATATAAATATTTAATCAAAATTTCAAATCCATTTTAAAATACAATGTATATATTTAATCAAAATTTGATTCCTTACGTGCCCCTATGGTAAGACATAAAATATATTTTCAAAAAAGAAAATTAATTTAATTATAATTCTATTAGAATTTTAATCAGCCCATCCATGTCCACTTTGTAGTTTGTCCTTTAATATTTAATTAAAATTCTATTTTCAAAAAAAAAATAAATTAAAATAATTTTAAATTTTCCTACATTTATGGTGGTGCGTGAATGAAGCCAAGTCAGTTGCCTTTTATTCAACTGTTAAGGAAGTGCCAAGCCACAGCCAGCGACCAGAACTATTACCACTGCAGCGGTATTTGATAAAAGCTTTTTAAGTAGTTTAATATTAAATATTTATTTTTATAATGTTTAGTAATATAATATTTGAATTAATTTTTAAAGGTTAAATTAGCGGTTTATAAAAAGTTATTTTAAACAGCCAACAGTTAAATGCTACTAAAACAATTAACAACTACCAAAATAACTAATTTTGCTGAAGAGATTCTACATCAAACAAATATTCAATTAATGAAAGACGTAAATCCTTTGAAAAATAAGAAATAAGGCTATGTTTGGTTCAATGTAATCAATTATATAACGAAATTGAAATTAAATTATACAATTGATTGCTATGTTTGGATGAATTGTTTTTCTTCCTCGGTAATGTAATGAGTATTACAATTTTATTTACCATTGCTTAAAATAATGTACTAGTCATTCGATCCAAAATCTATCTAATTGTCGTGTCAGTACAATCTCTCAAAATTGAATTCTAATCAAAATCATCTCAAACTCTATTATTTATTGTCACCTCCACCGTTATCACTCCACCACCACCATCTCAACATCACTCGATCACCATCACCACCATCATATAATTATCATATAATTATCAATGTAAAAGAAATATTTGAACCAAAAATATGTAAAAAAATTTGGCCTCATTCAAGCTAATTGATAAGTATTGTTCAAATTTTCTTTTTGCTGCCTAATTACTAGCTTTTGAAAAATATTGGCACATGCTTTACTCTCTAACTAGAAGCCAAAACCGTTGAAAGAAACCTGCGTGAAAACTGTCGAGCCTTGCGGCTTTCAATTCGATTATGTTAGAAACTAGAAGCAAAAAACTGTTAAAGTCTCCTACTGAGTTAGCAGGATATCAACCTTGAATAAGAAAAATAGGAGTCGAAGGGTACTTATTATTTATAAAGATGAGAGAAGAAAGATACAATCATATCACGTAAAATGGTAGCATCATCAACCCATTTGCCCCTGTCATTTTGGAGCATCTCAATTCGATTATGTTAATTATGAGTGGAAGCATGCTGATCCTCTCTCCCATACTATGAACCTTTTCGGGTCAAATTGAAAAGTTTGAAATTCTCAAGTTTTCGGTAATGCATTTCGTCGGAAAAATATTTTGCTGGCCGATTTACCGGTATTCAAGCTTACTTGGAAAGACGTCTTTCTCCATTTCTGTCTAAACTAGAAATTAAACTAAAAACAGATCTTGATCAAGTTTTGCTTCAGGAGGAGATTCTATATATGGTTTCAAAAATCCAGGATTGATTGCATTCAGCTTGGAGACCGAAATACTCAATATTTTTATCCTTAAACGGTCTGTCGTCAGAAACATAATCAAATTTATATAGAATTTACATTATAATAATGATAAGATTACATAAGCAGCCATTTATTCGGTTCAGTTCAAATTGAATAAAATCAATGTAAACATGAAATATTAAACTAAACATGAAATATTGATAAGATTACATAAGCAGCCATTTTGATTATATAATAATTTGCATAAATATTTATAAATTAATTTTAAACGTTCAAAGCAAAAATGTATTATTATAATTAACAATTGTTATGCATAATATTTCTTCAATAGAGTATGCAAAGTAAATATGTAATTATTTTATTATTTTATTTAATTTAATATTATGCATAAATAGGATGACATAAATACTCTTTTTATATTATTTATATAAAAGTATAATAATATTAAATTAGACAATATAAGCAGCTTTTACACAATATCTTATAATATTTTATTATATTTTAATGTCACTCTTCACGTAATAAAAACTAAGCCCAATGATTGAACCAAACAAATTAAATCCGTTGAATTTTTCTATTGGACCTCAATTATGTTATGGCCGCACCTAAAATCACGTAGTATTATTAAATGGCAACTTGGTGTTTTTTAGATTAAAGATTAATAAAGACCATGGCGTATGATGCTGTGCCGTCTCTGATTGTCCACGTTTTTTATTCTCCACTCCAGCTGTCCACCAATACTCTTCTGTCCTTTCTCATTGGTTTAAAAATCACTAAAACCTAAAACTCCAAGGGCAAATCCGTCAATCCAACAAAAGCAACTCGCTAAGTTACTAAAATATCCTCAAAAAGTGCACCACTTCGCCTAATTGGCAGCGACCAACTAATCACACACTTCACCGACTTGCTTAAATGGCAAATCGTAATTGGACGAAAAGAGGAAAAATGGACATTTGTCAACTGAATAGCGCGAGTATAAATGTAAATCTATAGTGGAGCGTGAAATGTTGATGTTATAAGGATAGATATTTTGAGGATCAAAAATATCTGGCTAAGTCGTCCACGTTGGCACTAGAAGGAGATCGATCTGGAATCAGATATTGCACTTTTTCTCTGATATCCCTTGCTAAAAGCGTAAAAAAAAAAAAAAAAACAAAAGAAATACTATTTTCCTTTCCTTTCCTTTCTTTTCCTGCAAACAGACCCCAGAAAATATCTCCGCATTTGTCTCCGACTCTGATCCAATCTAATCTGAATTAATCAAATTTTGGAGACTTTACAGAGTGTAAAAATTATGGGAGAGGAGGTGAAGATGAGTGAATATGAAGCCAACGGCGACAATACCAACGTAGACGAAGATAGAATTGCAGAGTGGGAGATTGGTTTACCTACTGCCGATGACCTCACTCCTTTATGTCAACCGTTGATTCCGCCAGAGCTCGCTTCAGCTTTCAGTATCTCGCTGGAACCTAATAAAACGATTCTTGACGTCAATAGAGCTTCGCAAAATACTCTCTCGAGTATCCGTGGCGGTGCCGCCGCCGGCGCCGGAGGTGGACAGTTTAACGCGCTGTCCTCGAATAACTTTAAGTCCTATAATGAAGACCGAGCACGTGAATCGATGGAGGCGGAGGCGGAGGAGAACAATACGGATCCGGATGGTACGGGGTCCGAGTCGAGGAAGTTGAGGAGACTTGATTCGGAAGAGGCAGATTCGGCTCTGAAAACAGAGAATTCCGGTGATGATCCGTCGGCGAGGACGCTGAAACGACCTCGTCTTGTTTGGACTCCGCAGCTGCATAAAAGATTCGTGGATGTGGTGGCTTATCTCGGGATAAAAAACGCTGTACCTAAGACTATCATGCAGTTGATGAACGTAGAAGGTTTGACCCGCGAGAATGTCGCGAGTCATCTGCAGAAGTACCGTCTTTATTTGAAGAGGATGCAGGGATTGTCAAATGAGGGACCCTCGTCTTCTGATCAGTTATTTGCTTCCACGCCTGTGCCGCAGAGTTTGCATGAAAGTGGCGGTGGCAGTGTCGGTGGCGGAAGTAATGGTGTAGGAAGTGGAGCTGCACCTGGGAAAGGCCACTTGGGAATGCCTATTCCTGTCCCGTATCATCCTGCGGCAGGACCTATGATGCCAATGCCGGTTTATGGACATATGGGAATGCAAATGGGCAATAATAATCATCATCACCATCAGCAACTCAATCATCACCATCAGCATGGGTTTGATGGTAATCTTCCATATAATATGTTACAGCAGAGAGATTGGAGTGGGAATAATTATGGCTCAGTTATGTCTCACTCTCATCATCCTCACCGTGTTGTTCCTCCTAATGATAATATGTGATAACATAAAGAGTTCTTTTTGACACGCTCTAGGGACAGAGAGAAAGAGGTGAGTTTCTTCCATTGGATTGCTTATTATGTATAGATAAGTTGCTGATCGCTAGTGCTTTCTGTTTGATGGTGAATTATTCCATGAATTAAAATTTAAAAAGAAAAGGAAAAAGGGGAACTCGTTAGAGAAGTCTAATTTTGTTTTGATTGCAAAAGTCACTTATAGAAATGATGCTTCCTCCAGAAATGAGTCTTTACCAGAGATCAGGTGCTTTACACTTGTTAAGATATTTCCTCAGGTATACATGGATGTAGCGGCCATTTTAAAGATTCGTATTTATAAATTTGCTATTGTTTTCACACTGAATTTTTTTCAGAATTCATGAGATGAGATGAGATGCCGCAGATCAGTTTAGTAATTTCTCAATCTTGTAAGTAGTAATGATGTGGGAACAGGGAACTGATGTTTGTGGGACAATCTATATGTGGATAGAAGATAAGTGTCTTAAAAGTTATTGGTGGATAAGATTTTCTGCTCTTTTTCCCCCTAACAGACACCTTTATTCTTTCAATTTTAGGAGTAAGTATTCTATGTTAGGCCACGATGTTCAAAAGGTAAATTTTGTTTATTAGAATCTATCAACCTATTTGTTATGCATTCTTCCCCTGTTTGGTTTATGTTGTTACAAAGTGCAAAATGAGAAAACGAAATGGGAAGGAATACATGCATTTTTTTATGCTTTCAGAATCAAATCTATAGGACTTAAAATAAAGTCTTCCAGTAAACTTCGTATGTGAGGATGACCCTCCAAGGATGTAGGCCAAACTGTACAGCTAGGAGTCTGTAGAAACGAAGATCCCACCCCAATAAATTAGAGAGTCGTGTGCTACATAGTCATAATGAACCTGCAGCTCTCTTCTTATAGCTGACAAAACTATACAACTTAATGCCTATATTTCATTATTGGCAATGATGTCACTTGTCATAACTGGAAAGCAAGAGGAGTAGCAATAGTCATATTCATGGTGATACTGCTTTTAACCTGATGAGATTAAATTATTAGGTTCTGGACTCCATTTTTTGTATATGTAGTGGTTACCTTCCTAGTATTGAACATTTCCAATAGTGAAAGTGCTCCAATTGATAAAGAAGAAACGTTAACTAGATGAAATCATACAGATGCATGTTCTTTTCAACCCTCGTACTGAAGTAGGTCCATGAGTAATTTGAGCATGCATGTCACTGCATGCGTCACTATTCAGTTTTTGGTTCAGAAGTATGTTTCACTGTCGTCTTGAACAGTGGATTGTTTTGTGCTTGTTTATATGTAGAGTACCTCATGTTGACAAGTTTATTTTCATTTCATTTCAAATGATGTATGCGAGCAGTGCACATGCATTCTATAATACTTTTTTGGTTCAGAAATTTTCTTTGATTTCATTATGAATGGTATTTCTATTTTGGTGGCTTATATTCAGAATCAAATTGATTTAATTACGGGTAGAGTTTTTAAGTTGTAGAGAATTTCTTGCATCATTTTCCATTGAGAATTTGTTTCTTGTAGAAACGAATAGTCCAGCCCTTGATTGTAGTGATATCAAATGAGAGGCTTGAAGTTTACCTGTTTTCCAACAGGGCCCTCTCACAGGTTTTAAGGTTTCAAATGTTTGTTGCTTCTTGTCTGCTTTTATTTGTGAATTCCAATTAAATGGCTGTTCAAGAATTACGATTTATGTTATCTGTTTTCTGTAGATTCTGAAGATTGATTAAACCTTGTTATTCAAATTAACTCATAAGGAATGGCTGAAAATTAGCGCATTTCACAAACATGAGAGGGTTTTGAGGAGGAAGTGTACGAAGAATTCAGATGTGATGGGGGTTCTGCAACAATCGTGAAATCCTTCTCTCAGTATATACCCTGCTAGAGTTATTAAAGGACAGCCAAAGGATCAGGGCACATCAGTTATGGTTACTCCGGATGATGACAAGTCAGCATACATTCTTAACCTGTTCTTTAATTGATAAATGTTTTCTTTTTTTGGCAATAGAGAAAAAGTGAATAAAAGGAACATTAAGCAAAATTCAGCTATGACCTACAATATTGTCTACTGACTGTCATTGTCTGTGTGTTCTTTTGGGAGTTGTCTTGAAACTGAAACTTAGTTTCAAACTTCTGTTCAAGCCAAAGCCTTCTCATTCAGTTATGCATTTTAAAATTTTATACTTTCAAAAGATTTTACTGTTATATTTTGAAGAAAGTTACTTGAAATTCAATTTGGTTCACCAACTGCAACACTTGAGCCATGTTGCTTCTTTTTTTTTTTTTTTTTTTTGGGGTTAGACTAACCTTTTTCCTAGTACTAGTCTAAACTGGGAAATCAAACTAAGAAAGTTGTGCTGTTTTAGATGATAAAAAGGTGAGTGGGTCAGGAGCAGAATTTGTAGGTTGAAATTTTACGACCACCAACCAAAAGCCCTTGTGCTAAATGGTTCTGTTGTTATGATGGTGGGAATCTGGCAATAGATCTGCAGAAGAATAAGAAATTGTGTCTGTATGAATTAAAGAAACTTTAGCTATGGATAAAGCTTGAAGCACTTTATGCTTATTAAAGTGCTTTGAATGACGTAGGACCAAATGTTTTTTTTTTTATCTGTTAGTAGTCCTTAAATTTTGTCCATCTATCTTTTTTATGAATACCTACTTATTTTCAGTATTTTATTCCCCCATTATCAAAAAGAAAAAAGAAACAGGAGCTTGGAATCAGTACAAGAGTTGTACTCTTCCTTGTCCACAGGTTCCTTCAAAAGCTACAGAACAGACATATGAAGTAAAGTTCAAATCCAAAATAGATATTAAATCATTTTTTTTTCTGTAGGGTTGTCGTTTTAACCAATTATTTGCTTTCCACAAAGTACAAACGGGTTGACTATCTATATATGTATAATTCATTTTGTTGGCCCAATTATTTGATGAAACAAGCAAAAGCTGTGCATAGATCCCTTCCCATGGAATAAATGCCCTATTTTGGATCCCTTTACGAATGTCTTACTGATTTTCACTGATTAAATAGTTTAGATTGTTTCTCCCATTTTAGCCATAACAGTAGGTTTAAAGTGAAAATGGGGTTCAAGTATGTTGCCAGAACAGCTGATCCATATAAATGCAGGTTCTCCAAACCAGGATCTCCCTTATACTATTTGCAGTAATCTTGGTTTTAAAGGAAACCAGATAAGATGGAACAATTAATTTAAAAAAAAAAAAAAAAAAAAAAAAAAAAAGACAAAAAGAAAAGGCAGCTCCAATCATCCAATGTTTACAGAGATTTCATAGATTGTTCTAACAAGCTACAAAATGCTATTGGCTTGTAATTTGATATCTTTGCTACCAGAAATCTGAACCTTTCAGACTTGAAATTTACACTTTCACTTTTCTTCACATTCTTCACTCTCCCGTCAGATCCTGCTAAATGGTTTACCCTTTCGGGGCTTCGTATAGCTCACCTTGAAATTGGAATGCGAATGGAAATGAATGATTGCTACAGGCACCCAACAAGAATTAGGGAAAAAAAACCTTTTTCAGATTTACATTTAATCAGGAGTCTATCCAACTGCACCCAGAAAATTTTCTTAACTTTTTTCTCTTCATCATCTTCTTAAACCTCGCAACATTTTCCCAACTGCCAGCATCAGCATACAGATTTGACAGAAGCATATCATTTCCAGCATTATCAGGTTCAAGCTCAGCCAAATGCTTAGCTGCAATCTCAGCAAGTTCTATATCCCCATGATGCCTACATGCCCCTAATAACGCCCCCCAAACGAATAAATCAGGCTCAATAGGCATTGTCTTAATTGTATCATATGCCTCGGATAGTTTTCCAGCTCTACCAAGAAGATCAACCATACATGCATAATGCTCCAATCTTGGAACAATTTTGTACTTCTCTTGCATCAAAAGAAACAAACTTTTCCCAAGTTCAACCATGCCGCCATGGCTACAAGCAGTTAACACAGCCACAAAACTCAAGTAATCTAACTTCTTTCCTTCCATCTGATTAAAAAGATCAATGGCTTCACTGCAGTACCCATGATTTGCATACCCAAATATCATCGAATTCCAAGTAGCTGTGTTCTTTACAGGCATTTTATAAAACAAAGTCCTTCCTTCAGATATAAAGCCACATTTTGCATACATGTCGACAAGCGCGCTGCTAACATAAATATCATTTTCAACTCCAATCACCACCGCATAACCATGTAATTCCCTTCCAAGCCTCACATTACCCATACTTGCACAAGCAGGTAAAATACTGCTAATTGTAGCATAACTTGGATAAAACCCACTGTCCGACATTTTTTTAAATGTATCAAAAGCAGCCTCATTCTTAAAATTCTTCACCAACCCTGAAATAATTGAAGTCCAAGAAAATACATCAGGCTCCACACCGTTAATGAGCATCAGTTCAAATACCTTTGAAACCATTTCTTCTTCTCCTGCCTGTGCAAACCCTGAAATTAAAGTATTCCAAGTAACTATATTAGGCCTAATGTCAAAAATTTTCATTTTCTCAACTAAATTAAATCCTTCCTTTGCCAATCCATTTTGAGCATATCCTAAAACCATAGCATTTAATGCCACCAAATCTTTCTCTTCCATTCCATCAAAAACTCTCCGCGCTTTTCCAACTTGTCTACATCTACAGTACATATCAATTAAAGCAGTGATTACAAAAACATCAGAATCAAATAAATATCTCAAAATCACGCTATGTAAAGTCTTCCCATTTTGTAAATCGAACAGATGACCACAAGCTTTGAGCACACTTGGAATAACAAATTTGTCAGGTTTTAATCCTTCATTTTGCATTTCAAAGAAGGCATCTAAAGCTTCTTGATAATACCCACGTCGAGAGTAGGCCCCAACAAGCACGACCCAACAGTGGATGTTTGGTTTGGGAATATCGTCGAACAGTTTACGAGCATAATATAACTGTTTAGTTTCAGCGTATAAAGAGATAAGCTTCGAGGCAAAATGAGTCGAATGAGCTAGTCCGGATGTAATCAAGTGAGCATGTAAGATTTTCCCTTGCTGTAATGCTTGTTCACGAGTGTAAATTTGAATGAGCTCAGAATATAAATCTGAGCATGACCGAAAGCAATTGTGTATAATTGGGATTTTAAAGTGAAGTTTATAAAACGTTGGTGCCCTGATTAGTATGTGCATGGGTGAAAGACAGAAGACACATTTCAGCTTCAGGTGTCTAAATATACCCTCAAAACATTTTTCGACTGTCATTTGAAATATAAGTTGAAAATGAAATAAAAAAAAAAAAATCCTCTATCATCTCTACTGCCTTTTTTTTCTTTTTTTGAAAAAGAAAATTTTTATTTAGTCCCTAAATTTTTGTTAAGTACGCTAATAAGCATTTCAATTTTCAAAATTACACTATTTAGTCTTTGTATAATCATTTTCATCATACTATAAGGTCCAATGGTTAGCTTTTCCGTAAAATGGTTGTGAAATATAAAAAACAACCTTAAGAATAATTACTGCATAAAGACTAAATAGTGTAAAATTATAAAAATTGAGATTTTTACTAATGTAATTTATCAAACTATAAGAATTATATACTAATTATCTTTATGGTTACAGCTGTATAAGTTGACCGTCAATAAAAAAATGGCATGAAAAAATCAGTCAGTTGACACCCTAAAAGAAAGGAAATAATTTTATTGCCCTTAATATAATGCACTTTGAGAAGGAATTTAAGAAAACTTTTCCTTGACTTTTTGAAGAAAATAAACAATTGGAAAGGAGTTGGAGAAGGGAGAAACTCTTGATAATTTTAAAATCAATGTGCTTATCTAAATTGTGTACTTTGTAATCGAACTAAACTCAGTGATTTTTAAAATTATCTTTCAAATCATTTACAAGTGGTTCGATTTTAACTTTTTACTCTTCTTTAAAATTAAATAGTTGATTTTAAAATTCAAATCAATGATTTTGGAACCCTAATCATACATATTCATTCTCTCATAATTATAGTTTAATCAAAATCACTTTTTTCTCTTTTAATTTATCTCTTTTAATGAATAAATTATTAATAAAGAGTGAATTAAACTAACATTTCTCAAATGCTATATGTGCAAAAATTACATTTGGAATAAAGTTACAACAAATTAATTAAACAACATAAGAGAATAAAATTGATCTAAAATAAAAAAGAATAAGTAAAATTCATTAACTTTCTAAATTTACTCTCATTTATTTCTTTTAACATATAATAATAGCAATAATAATTCAGAGTGACTTAAGTTAACATTTCTCTAATGTTATATATGCGCAAATTACATTCAGAATAAAGTTTTAATAAATTAATTTAACAACATCGGAAAGACTTATCTACATATAATATATGCTACTTATATACAAAACCTATTATAAATAGTATTTACTAAAAAATTAAAATAACAATATTATTTTTTTAAAAAAAATATTTTTTTTGATTGCTTTGATATATAAAATGGAACAACTCATGTACAGAAGTCTTCTAAAATAACCCAAGGTAAATTAGTGGTAATGAGAATCTTATAATTTTCAAGTCTCAGCCTCAATTTTTAAATTTTTACCGTTTGGGACAATTGTCCATTAATTTTTAAATTTGTAATCGTTTTGGTAAAACCTGAATAGCGATGTTCAAAAATCAACCATTATTCTAAACTTTATCGAACGAAAAAAGAAAAGCGAAATTAATCTAAAACGACATGTCTTAGCAAGAATTTCCAAATTTGACGAGGAACCCATATACAATACATGGTTGTTATTCAAAGAACATGTATAGATTGATTTCCCCTCTGTGTCTGCCTCATCTTTCTTCAAGATCTCTTCTTTTTTCACAAAACCAAGTAGACCCATCGATACCCAGTTGCAGATATAGCTATGGAGGTGATTTTAACCATCTTTTCTTTGCTCCTCAACAATTTACTCCAATTTTCAAGAATTTCAAGAATAGGAGGAGACACGGTCTCACCCTTACGAAAGCAAGTCGCAGAGAATCTCCTTATGAAGTTTTAGGTGTGTCTCCTTCTGCAACTCCTGATGAAATCAAAAGGGCTTATAGGAAACTTGCTTTGAAGTATCACCCAGATGTTAATAAGGAGGTACTTTAGTCCCTAAGCTCCAATTTATGTGGAATTTATTTTGAAGTTTATTTTAGTAAAATTGCTGGTGCAAAGCTCCAGTTTTTGTAGAATTTGATTGGGTATGTGTAGTTTCCTTAGTTTTATGATTTTGTCTAGTTTATTCTGACTTGGTTATATTGATAGTATTGGATCTGATTTATGCCATATATTCTTCTTTATTTGAGTTGCATTCTTTTGAAAGAAATGAGGAACTTGTTAAAAGGTTATTTTGTTATGGTGATAAATCTAGTTGTTCATTGAGCATTTAGTGCAAATGCCTGATTAGGATGCTATTCCTGGTTTCTGAATAAATTAATTTAGAAGGAAATCGATCCCACAATAGCACTTTTTTCATCCTAAAGAAAATTTCAAAACCATGACTATGCTTTGCATTCGCACAAACACATGCATACAAAATCTTTTGCCTTTTAATTGGAAATCTGAAATGCATGTGACAATTTGGACGGCATTTGTTGTACTACCTTTAGAGATGACTCATCACTCTCAAGAGATAGAGATGAGTAACCATTGTAGTTACTAAGCCGCTTACTAAAATTGCAAACAATTTCTAATATATAGTGCTTTATTATTGGGTCTCTCTCTCTCCCTCTCCCTCTCAAAAATTTTGGGTGGACAGGCAAATGCTCAGGAGAAGTTTATGAGGATTAAGCATGCATACAATACACTGCTGAACTCTGAATCTCGAAGAAAGTATGATGCTGGAAAATCATCTGGTTATTCATACTCTGGCTCTGAAAGAAGTCAAAGCAGTACCCAAAATGAAGAAGAGTTCTATGGATTTGGTAAAACTAATAAACCTACCAAACTAATTTTTGTTTATTTAAGTACTTTTTTGCTTACGTTGTCCATTGCTCTTTTCTACTTCCTATTTTCCTGCATTGATTTTGGCTTCTATGAAGTTCACCCTTTTAGTGCATCATAAGTTGCCTTGCAATACCAACTTGTCGGTGTAGGGTAATGCCGGCACAACAGGCAACTTAGTGGGTCTCTGTTAAAGTATATCCGGGGATGAGGTCCAGCTTGATCCCTAACCATACGAAAGAAAATATTGATGAAAAAATTTGCTCAGGAAATGTATGCTATCCAACTTGGACCGAAAGGAGTTCCTGAAATGTAATCATTTAATTAAAGTTCCAACTTCCTTTTTTTGTCATTTGCATATGGTTGCACTGTTGCTAAATTTTATATTGGAGCACAAACCCATTACTTTGCTGTTACATATGTATGATATGTAGCAGAAAAATGCTTTAAATATGAGGAGCCTACATGGCATGTCCTCAAATATCTGACACGCTGGTTAGGCAAAGTATCTTTTTCTACATCCATGGAAAATCCTCCAAATTGCCAAGGAAATGGGTTTCTGAAAGTATTTTGTTGTCTTTTTTCTTTTTTAAAGAGTTTATTAGGAGTTAGGTTCATTTGATCTTATGCTTCACTGCTTTATGCTGCAGGTGATTTTTTGAGGGATGTTCAGATAACAATCGGTAGTTTGTGCTGTCTGTGAGATAGGACAATTATCATTCTTTTCCTATTTTCAAGACATTGCTGATCATCTTTTCTTTCCCATTTACATTACTACTATATCCTAGTTCTTTAGAGTTTATAGTTATTCAGTTTGATATTGGTGTTACAGGGGACTTCTTTAGAGATCTCCAGGAAGAATTTCAGAATTGGGAAGCCAGTGCTTCATCACAAGGGAAACCGAAGAGCCTGTGGGAGGAACTAGCGGTAAGTCAGTGGTGTGTTTTTCAGTTCTAATATGCAGAGCCACATTGATTTGTCACTAAACGTTTGTGTAAATAGAAGGGATTGTCAATGAGAGCAGCCTCATCTGCTATATTTTTCACTATTTACAGGAAATTGGAGAAGAATTTGTAGAATTTCTAGAGAAGGAGCTTAACATAACTGATACAGAATTGGAAGCAAATGATAATGGACCTCAAAAAGAGAGTTCATTTTCTGCTTCTGGGTCAAAGAGAGCAGGAGATGTTGGTCAAAATGAAAATGGCAAGGGAAGCAGCATTAAAGATAACATTGATGAGATTGAAGCTACTCTTGCTAAGTTGAAAGAGGAACTGGGATTGTAGTAAGGAAATGCAGCCTGACATGGATATTATGTTGGAAGCTAGCAAGGCCAAGCATACCAGCCGTCATCAAGAACATGTTTAGAAGTAATTGATAGGAGGTAACTGCAAAATTTTCAGAAATAGTTTATTGAAGCAGGCACTCTCTGCTCGGTGAGGGCTGTAAAAATGTTCATTGCAGGAATCATTTTTGGCAGAACTGCTATTTCTTTCTTCACACAATTTGGTCATTTAAGTCCTCAAATTGTAGATATTGAAGATGACTCTTAAGTAGGGAGGTAAGTAATTCTGTGTGCTGAATTTGGTAATGTGCAGATCTTTTTATTTTCAACAAAGTAGTGATATATATATCAGTTACAGATGTTTCAGATCCTTGAGTCTCTTTGAGCTTTCTCTTCAATGTAAAAAGCTCTGGTTTCTGGGTTTGAGTTCAGCTTTAGTTAATCTCTTTTTATTTCCATTATTCTTTAAAAAAAATTGATAATGAAAATAAAATTTTAATGCCATTTGAATATCAAATTATATTCACATGAAATGGATGACATATTTAAAGATTTGGAAATATGATCTTTAAGACATGCAAATAAAATGATTAAGAAGTTATTTACTTATTTTTTTATTAAATGGATAATAATTTTGACTATATTGTGAATCCAAAAATTACAATAATTAGGGTGTTTCATAATATATATAGATAATAAGAAAACAAATTACGTAATTAAAAAAATTATATTTCATTAAATTAATTTTTATGTCGTGCTAATTACAATTCAATAATTGACACATTTATTTTAAAAATTAAAATTTAATCATTAATTGGATAGGCCAATGATTTAAAAATGTTGGAAATACTTTTCTTATTTGCAATTCATCCTTAATTATAATTGAAGGTTGGTCGAAATTGGTAGAAAGATGAAAATGAAGTGAAATTGCAAAGACCAGCAAAGTTCAAAGTATATTCATATATGTTAGACCTCAAAAATTAAAACATATACTTTTATTCCACTTAATCCAAATATGAAAAGATAACAAATTGAAACTGTCCATGAAAAATTAAAGGAATACCCATTTAAGAGAGAGTAAATATATTAAATTAAATTATAAAAAAAAAAGTACATTAGTTGAAAATTGAAATTAACAAGTGAAAAGAAAATAACCTAGAAAAATCAAATATTAAAGTTCTGAAGAGGAGAAGAGAGTAGAATACAGATGAACGAATTGAAACATTGGTTGATGATGGACGTGGGAATTGAGAGGAGATTGAATAAAACACTAACAGGCAGTTCTTCAATAAAGATGAGGAAGAACAAAAAGAGAACAATTAAAAATGATAGTAGTAATGGTGGAGGCAATTGGAATGCGAAGATCGAGAGAGAAATCAACATTAAGAAAATTAATTTTTCTTTTCATACGAAGGATAAAGCATTACCATCTTTTTTAATTTTAAAAATAAGATATTATTGCCAACAAATTTCTAAAACAGGGAGTGAAGTGTAAATTTTCAAAATAAAATATAATTACAAAAGCAGAGATTTGACCTAGAAATAAACAAGAAAGCTCCATCCTTAATAGGAGAAAATCAAACAGCTATCAAAAAATTTATTCTCAGTTTTGCACAATCAAATATAAACCGCTATGCTTACCCAAAGACAGTGCCTCATGAAAGTACATGAAATAAATCAAGACATTACAATCTTCTCTCCATCTCTGTGGGCTCTTATAGGGCCAAGAGCAAAAACTATACCAACCAAGAACAATTGGAAAAGGCCCTATGCAAATAAAACACGCATCTAGTTCTAGGATCTCATAAAAATTCTCTTAATCCATAACTCTTGGCAGTTCTTCCAGAAAATCTAATGGCCAAAGTCTGTAATCAATTGCCATTCAATATCTCTCCCCAAACCGGAAGAATAATGATCCAGTGCCAGTATTATGATCAACAGCATACTCAGCACGAACCAAACCCAGCTTCACCCCAGCACCATATGATGAACCATGACCCATTCTTCTGTATACTTCTGTTGGGTTCCCCTTAACATCCTTAGAAGTTCCCAGATCAGTTCCATGCTCTGCGAATGCATACACATGTGTATTTCTCACAGGTATCCGAATTTCAGCTCCGAGCTGCAGCCAAAATATAAAAAACAAATCAAACATTTTGTCTTCAATTCTGCAATATTGGTATATGAAGACAACCATATTTACCATTTACAAATAGCAAGTTGTTTATTTGCTTTGTACAAATCTCTCCAACCCCGATTTTGCAACAGATAGCAATAAAATTATGACATAGAATAGCTTTTGTCCCAGTCCCAGACGCTAACTTTTCTAATAATAATAGTTACCTCAAGGATATTTCTAGCTGCTCCCAGTTCACCCATGTTGTAACCCCTCACAGAATAAGGTCCCCCAAGGGTAAAAGCATCATAGCTTGGAAGATCGCCAACACAACCGCCATAATGGCCATGCAGGACTAGTACAGGTGGTGGCGATCTACCAGCACCTTCCTCCACTTGCTTCAACTGTATAAACCGTGTGATAGTTAGTTGGTGACGATTAAAGAATGGAAACTTGCTGCCAATTCCGAGGCCTTGGTCCACCTGCAATTCATACATAAAACATGTTAGATATGACAGCATGAAAGACAATTGAGATAATCTATGTTATATGGAAGGCAAACACACTGCTCATTGTCAGTGCAAAATCTGCAGTTACCAAATTATTACAAAAGCGCATAATAGCCACTAAACTTGGGGAAAGCAGCTGAGATCTAAGTGAACATTCATCTTTTTGGTCTGTCCGACATCACTACTTGACAAGGAAATACATGAAAAGACGCTGTAGTACAAGAAGCTCAGAAAACACACACAGGAACAACTAATATTTAAATGCACTATTCTCTCTCAAAAGTTTCATCAATGCTTGTAATTGTAGATTTGTTTAATTAATGCTAGCATGGTAATCTGGCATTTGGATCCTGGTCCTCAAACTTCACAGTGATAAAAGATTAATTTCTAAAGAGAATAATTAAAAGGGCAGAAAATGCATCCTTGCATAAGCATAATAAAACCGTTTTCTTTCCTTGTCTCACTATGATGACCAAGAAAGAGCAAGACAACAAACAAAAATAGAGAGGGCATCTATTATTCTAAAACAACAATATGTGGTGGCCAACAACTCAGAATATTTTTTATTATCAATCACAAGAATTCCAAAAAAACAAGTTCCAAAAGACCATACTATCATTATCAGAACATGAGCTAACCTGAAATACATTCCTTTCACCAACTACAGCTCCATTTACAAACTTGGTGTTATCACGCGTGATATTTGCTTGTAGAAATGCCATTCGGTCGATTCCAGTGCCACTAAGGGTCGTTGGTGGTCCATCCGAGCTAATTCCTCCGCTTGGCAACATTCTTTGACCATGTGCAGCTATATTAGTGCTTTCATCACGTGTGGTTATCTCTTCCATCACAATCCCATAAGTGAATTTACTCTGACGAGTGAAATTCTGTTTAACACATTAACAAACATGCATTAGGAAAACAATTTACAGAATTAAAAAAGGGTTCAAAATCAAGAAGGTAAACATAGAATAGGCATTATCAATCACCTCAGTAATGTTAGCCTTGAGGCCAGCTCGATCAACCCATATGGGAGGGACATCATCCACTCCTGGCCCACCAGTGAAGACTGGACTTAGTTTCCGGCTGTTGAAGCAGCTTGCACGAAGAGTACGGTTGCGTGGATTATATACACCATCCAAATAGGGATGAACATATTCAAGCTTAAAAGCAAGATCGTCCTGATGAAAAGATTAACAATGTACATCTTCAGATATAAAATATTAGAGAAGGGATAATTGAATCAATCCCATGAATTATTTAGTAGAAACAGAATTATAAATTTTGGAAAAATTACCTGAGGCAAGAAGAAATTGCTAGTGGTTATTGAACCAAGAATAGACCGATTAAGCCCCTTGATATTCCGATGTTCAAAAGAAACAGTCCCTCCTGGCTGGAATGAAGCCTGAAAAAGAACCATTCAATTAACACTGTGATGCTGGAGCGATAAACATCTATTGATTGACAAAAACAAAAAACAAAGAATTCAAAATCCACATCCAAACAAAAGTAACATACCAATGTGGGACGTCCTCCTCGTCCAGGAACAATACTCCACTCAGTACTAACTTCAGCTGATTTTGGCTCTAGTTCTTTAAGCTTAATCTCAACAATGATTCCTCCATCGTTCTTCTCATCAGGCCTGGGGTTAACTTCAATATTTGAGAACAAAGCCAGTGAGTTTATGTTTCTAAGAGCTTGTTTCCCAGCTTCAATGTTAAAAACTTGACCTTGTCGAAGCTGTATGCCACCAGAATTAAAATATAATCACTGAATAAGTCCACAAAGATTTTGGAGCTGAAAGTGCTAATGAACAATTAGTAAGCATTCAATCGCCAAAGCAAGCCTAAAAAAAAAAAAAAAAAAAAACATTCCTTCGAGTTTGAGTCTAAATACTCAAATGTAAACTATTAATCCCTATCAAAGTACAATTATGTAAAATGCCATGATTACGAAAATGAAAATCTCATTATTAGCCAATCGCACATTAAATAGTTGGTTTTACGGGTCAATTTATTCTTATATGCATCCTAAGTTTAGTATATCAATCTGCTGTTTAAGTGCATGCAACTGACTCCATTTGATCTGATCAATCTGCTTTTATTTGTCTCTTATCAAATTACTAATAATCTGGTATCACAACAAACAAAAGAAAAAATAATCCATTTTGAATTCACCTGTTTGGGCAATTCTCTCTTGACAACAGGAAGCTGTGTGTTCCCTTCAACAACATTGCCAAGCTTATCCTGGAACTGAATAACCATCTGGGTAATATCCCCCTCCACTACCTCACAAACCACTTCCCTAGTATTCAAATTCCCAAAATTCACGACTTGAGCACACGCATATCCTTCATCGTGATACCACTTCTGCACTCTATCCCTAATCTTCTGCAACAACCTTGCACTAACCTTCCCCTGATCTCTCAACATCTGAAGTACCTCTCTATGCACAGCCATTGGCAACAAACAAGGCCTTGCCTTCTCTATTCTTCTCTTGTAATCCTTCTCTTGACTCCTATAATACTCCATCTTCTCTTTATCAGTCATATCTGGATCCATTTCAATGGGTTTTGATTGTGGCATTAAACCTACGTTAATGCACCTAAACTTATCAGCTGATTGCCAGGTGCTTTCAGTGAATGAAATAGTAAGGCCTATGGTTCCATCTGGGTTAGCTTTCCCTTCCATGTCTACTTTCTCGAACATTCCACAAGTGGCTAGCGTTTCAAGTTCCTTCTGCAGCTGCCCTTTGGTATAGATTCCACCGGGCCGCAGAGAAACCATCTCAAAGAACGAATCCTCAGTCCCTACAATGGCCCCTCGTCGCCGATCAAGGAAGAGGATTTCTGAAATTTTGTACTTCTTCATTGCACTTAGTTTATTCAGCTGAATTACAATGTTAGCCGGTAAACCATGTGAATCCCACTCTTGCGACTGCGACTCATCCGCAATTGCAGGCGCCGCAGAAAACAGTCTCTTCCAAAATCCTCCACCCTCACCAAAACCATCCCCACCGCCGCCTCCAAACCAATCTCCGCCATTACCACCTCCGAAATCGCCAGGCCCGTCGTTGAATGGGATGGGAGTGAGGCGGAGAAATAAAGTGGCCGCAGAAGCACCAGCGGCAAGAGCTAGAGGCTTAGAGAGAGATTTGAGGATGGAAACTTTTTGTTGTTGCACGGAATTGCGACTTTTAGGGTTCTGTGAGGAAGGTGAGGAGGAAAGATCGCATTTGAAGAAGGGAGCACGTGAAGGGGCGGCTGCCGCAGCACGTGACTTACGACGGGAGGATAAGGAGGAGGAGGAGGGTGGAGCATTGGCAATTAGATTGGTGGGTGCGGCGAAGGAGGACATGGCTGTATTGCGAGAGAATAAGAAGAAGAGAAATGGGGGTTTTAGCAGTGAGAAGGCATAAGTAGAAGGGAAGAGGGTGTGGGTTTGGTTGGTTGACCAGAGGAGGGGTTTACGGCCCAACCTTCGATTTAGGTTTGGATATTCTATAGCTTACTGGCGAGATGTCCAATGATATGCCCCTAAGATTTGAGTATTTTTTTTATTATTAAATTTTTTTTATTATTTTGATTTTCTTATAATTTGGTTGAGATGATGGAAATGAATATAATTACATGTGATCATATTAAATCTCCCTTATTTTGATTGCTTAAAAAAAGAATAAAAATTATTATGCCAAAAAAAACTAATTTAATTATTAGTTTTCTATTTAAATTTAAATCTTATCAATTACTGAATAAATTTATTTTTCAAAAATTTTTAAATATTTTTTAATATTGATTAGCTAAAATATAACTAAAAACTCTATTTTAATTTTTTAAAAGTTATGTAACAAAATAAAATAACTATCCTAAATGATGATGTAATATTTAATTACTTTCACATACAATATTATAGTAAATTATAGATTGATTATTTTTAATTTTTTATACATTTTGTTAACTAGATGTTTGATTAATTATGTAGAAATAAAGAAAAAATTTCAAGGCGTTCTCTTTATTGAGTATTATATATATATAATTAGACCTTTAAAAACTTTAAATTCCTTTCTTTTCTTAATTTATTTTTAAAATAAATATATATAGATAATTAGTTTTTTTTATATATTTCATGGTTGAAAATTATTAGCCATGGAAGAAACACAATGTTCCAACTTTCAATATATGAATGCCGCTATATGGTGCTTTATGAACAAACTAGAAACCCTTGCCATGTGTTGAAACTTTTAATTTTTGCGGATTTTAGACCATTTTCAATACTAATTTGAATCGTGGTCGATTCATCACATGAAACAAAATGTGTGTATGATGATATGATCGGAGATTTATTTATAAAAGTTAAATTTTAAAAAATTTATCTCAAATGAACTACTTCCATAACTTTTTGCATTCTCTTTCTTTCTTTTTTTTTTTTTTTTTTTGGATCTATAATTTGGGTGTGGTAGACATGTCTATTTATTTTTTTGATAACTTAACTTGACATACCAAACATTAATATTGAGAGTAGATTTTAAAAAATTTTTCATTTTTCTGATGTGGCAATTAAATAAGAACAATCTAAGTTAATATCGGAGATTCTCTTTATTAGGAATTTTGAAATCAAATTATAGTTTTTTAAATGTTCTTATTGGCCATTATCTAATATATTAAAGTAGATAAAAAAAACAATTTCAGATTTCATTCATTTCCTTCTGGGTTTACAGGTTTAGGTTTGTTTTCAATTCAATCATCTTTTTTCTTTCTCTCCTTTTTTTTCTTTTTTTTTTAATTTAAAGTTTTTACTAAATTCATTATTACGTGTTCTACCATTCTTAATTGATTTTTTCCCATTTAATTAGATATTTGTTTGTCTGCTTGATACCCTATATGTTCTGTAATTCTGCCATGGGAACACAATTCTCCTTTCATTTACCCAAAAAAAAAAAAAAAAAAAAAAAAATCCGAGTTATCAAATATAAATAAAAATGATGGTCTTTATTTTGTAGAAATGTGTACCAAATTTGATATATTTTAAACTATATGCAATGAAAAATGAACTTAAGTTCCGATCATGAACCAGCTATATTGATTTGCATTAAAAAAAAATGGTGTTATAAAATAATGCTTGAGTTCAACAAATGACTTCTGTAAGATCAGACATTCGATTTGTATGTGAAAAGCACTAATAAATAATAAAGTTGTGAGCATTTCAGGTTTCTGAATATATAAGAAATAGATAAGAAGAGAACAAACAATGCTCTTCAGCATCTAAATCCTTCAAAAGAATCCATATGCCACTTTCAGAGATTGGAAATTATTTCACAATATAAATAAGGAATTTGATTGGATTATTTATTTTTGCTTTATTTTTTTATGAACAAGGGAAATTCCTGCCACAAGGCATGAGAGGGAAACAGTCAATGAATGCCTAATAATTTGCTATTTAAGGAGGTTTATTATAACATTTGGTGAGTAGCAAGTGATAAAAAAAAAACAAAAACCACATGCATTTATTCCTATTTGTAAAAATGGAACCCAAAATAACATGTGGCTCTGGCTGCTTTTCTCCTGTCTCTGCTGGAACCTCCTCCTAAATTTCCCTCTTTGTGGTAATAAAAGGCAGGAAAGAGAGACAACAGGAAATAAATACATAAATATTTTGACAAACAAGAACCAAGAATTGAAACAATGGCTCAACTTGATGGTATTCACCGAGGTGAAAATCCTAGAGCTCCTTCTTCCCCAACTACTGTTGAACAATTTGTGCGAGGTTCGTGGTATCAAGAATATTGCTACCTATTCATTTATTATTATTAGATTATGTTCGGTAAACTGTAAAGGAATATAATGGTTATTAGATTGGATGAATTTCTTTATAATGTTACAAAGAAACATGCGCAATCATTGGCGGACAGAGGGGCTCCAGGGGTAGCTCCCTGCCCCTCTCAGCAAAATTTTCACCTCTAACTTTCTAAAAGTTTTCAGTTTTATCCTTTAGAATGGTGTTTTTTTTCCTCTTAAATTTAGCACCTCCTAAACCCATTATCTTTAATCCTCGCTCCGTCACTGCGCGCATTTTATTGCAATACGGGTTATCAAATAATTAGAGAATATATACGAATGAAAGTTATTATTTTTGTTTTTTGTCTTTCAATTTCCATGGTTGGAGTTTCATTCTTCTTCTTTCCAAAAGTTGCATTGATTAGAAAATAAATCATATGGATAAATCAATTTCATTATAGTGTTATATATGTTTATTCTTGAATTGCCAAGTTGATATATATATATATATATATATAGATTGTTCTAAGGTCTTGTGAGGTTTTTCTCCTGCAGCTGGAGAAGCTTCAAGATGGACACCACACACATTGCAACCATTTTCTAAAGAACATGACATGGAGGATGATCATACGCACCACAGAAAATCAGTTCTTGCAAGAGTGAGGGAAAAGGCAAGAAAATGGCGGAATACTCTTAGCAAGAAGAAGCATAATGCGGATGGTAATGCTACACCCTCATGGGGTGTTAGCTTGGAAGATTTGGATGAAGAGGAAGATGAAGATCCTGAATATCTTGGAGCCCCAAGTAACATAAATTTAATTCAAGATTTACCTTTTTTTTTTTTAAATATCATCAGCAATCCTTAAAAGGGAGGAAACTGTTAAGATTTGAATTTTTCCACTATATATCATGTAAAGAAATTTAAACTACATAATTCATCTATAAAAAACAGAATGGTTCATCTATTATTGGAAACAAAGAAATCGTATAGCCAACTCCAACTAAACAGAAAAAAAAAAAATGAAATTCTAAATAATTTTAATAAAACATTATAGATTTCACTTATACTAAACAGATTTTAATTTCCTGACTGGTGTAATTTCATTTTCAGTGTATGAATCGGAGATGGCACCTGAGGGCTACAGAGAAACAGCTAGACAACATCCAAGAGCAGTTCCTGTGATATCTGAGAAGCATATTTTGTCTAACATAGCAGCAGTAAACGCTAATGACTCTATTCGAAACCGTTCGTTAGCAGCAAACGCTAATAACTCTTTTCGAACCCGTTCCCGTTCTCCTACCAATCAGAAGTTTCCCATTTATCGAAGGTCTCTTTCTTTTCAATTACCCAGAACAATTTCGGAAACAGTAGCAGAAAAATTAGCACCAGCATATGCAACTGTAACTGAAGCTACGTATGCATTTGCTTCAAAGATTCAAAGTCTCACTCTTCCAACACAAGAAACAAAAGAAGAAACACCAACAGAATCGAACCCAACAAGCCCTAAAGCAAAAGCATTAACACCACATGAATCAGAACAAGCAGAATTGGAAAAAGAAGCACCAGGCTCAGTACCTTCAGGAGTTGGAACCAATGGAGAGCAAATATGGGATAAAGGAGTATCAGTGAAAGAGTATTTAATGAATAAGTTGGAGCCTGGAGAGGATGAGAAAGCTCTTTCTCAAGTTATATCTGAAGTAATGAGTCCAAGAAAAACTCCTAATGATGTTAGCGTTGTGGTGAAGGTGAAAGAGGCTGTAACTTCTTTGCTTAGGAGTGATGAATCTTCTAAACCTGTAGCTTGTCATTCTTCTCATAACTCATCATCTCATATTCCCATCTCAACTAATGTTCACGAAGGTATCTAACTCCACGTATGCGTTCGGCAATAACTTTTTAAATAACTTTTTAGCATTTCAATGGACAAAACATGCTACTAAATCAATCTATAGCTATCAAAATAACTAATTTTGCCGAATAGGTACCGAGATTTTGATTAATTAACAGTTATAATTCATGACACTAAATCTTTAATTTGTTGCAATTGCAGTTGTTGAGGAAGAGTCCAATGGAAGAATACTTCAAGCCAACTGAAAGATGAAGTCAAAGGCTAATAAAAACTCATATGTATTGATGATAAACGGTTTACCAAGATTGTTTTTCATTTGTCATAATTCATGTTTAGTCACATTCTTGTTCTAATAATATGCTTTTGGTTTGAAAGAAAATATGCATTATGCAAAAGTTTCAAAGATAAAAAAATGCAACCTATTAATCAATTATGATATTCAGTCTCCCATTTTCATAATTTGGAAATGGAAGTTTCCAAGGAACAAGATTAACAGCTTCTGCTGAGAATTTATAGAATGAAAAATTATATTTGGAAATGTAATTATTGTTTGGAATGGTTTTGTTCAAGGATTAAGCTGACAAATAAAAAATATGGGGTAATTACTATATAATCCCTAGGTTTTGCTTAAATATGCTAGTAAAGTTCTCGACTTTCAAAGTTACACTTTATAGTCCTTGCATTATAATTTTGTTACACTATAAGATCTAACTATTCGTTTTTTCGTTAAGTAACGGTGAAATATCAAAAGTACCTCTAAAAATAATTACTATATAGTCCTTATAGTTTGGTAAAATACACCGATAAGAACCTCAATTTTCATAACTTTTACACTATATAGTTTTTATATAGTAATTAACTTTAAGGGTGTTTTTTATATTCCACAATTATTTAACAGAATTATAATGCAAAGATTAAATAATATAATTTTGAATACGGAGGTCTATCCTAGTATATTTGATAATTATAATGCAAAGACCAAGTAATAAAGCAATCACAATGCAATGAATCAATGGAATCAACATGATTGTAAATTAAATATATTAATGCAAAATGTAAAGAGTGTTAAGATAATTAACAGATGATACAATGAACTTTGGTAACATTATTTTTTGTTTTGACTGAATTGGTAACATTATTTAAGTCAAATACGAAAGTATATATCCACTTAGAAGCATAAAAAAAAAAACGTGAATAATAATTAACATGAACATATATATATATGATAATAAATGAATTATTATAAAAGTTGAGGTCTCAAAAATTTTTTTTTATTAAAAGCAAGTGAGTGGATAGAGAACTGGAAAAAAAAAAAAATAACAAAGGGCTCCTTAATTTACCAAAGAGATGGATCATTGTCAAAGTCATGAGAATATTTATTTCATACAAATCCTTACTTTAGAAGGTCGGTCCAATACAATTGAGGCTGAAAATAAAAAGGTCCTGATGTTAATTATGGGTGTTACTATTATTATATTCCATCTAAATTGTCCAACTTCAATTCTCTTCAAAATGTAATAATATGATTATTCAGTAATTATTCATCATCAAGCCTAATAATCAGTATACAAATTATTAACCAATATTAATTTTTCTTTAGATTCCATTTTAGTTAATTATTAATAGTCATATAAATATATTATAAATAAATATTATTGTTGTTGTTCTAATATGATCAGATATTAGATTAATTAAAAAATTTTAAATCCTTTTTTTACGCTAAGCAAATATTGAATTTTCCTTAATGAAAACTTTAAATTAATTCATATTTTTTAAAAAGTAATAATTTTAGTCATTCTACCATCATCAATAAAAAGTATAAGATATTAATCTTTTGTAATAGAGTAATTTACAAACTAAGGTGTAATTACATTTTAAAAAATTTGGAGAACAAAAATACCGAGGTTTAGTTTATAAAATTAGAAAAAAAAAAATTAAATTTTTGTAATTAGGTTAAAGTGTAGAGTAGCTATTAACCTTCCATTTATTACAAATGAATTTCATCAATTTTATTGAATTTCATTGAATTTTTTATTTTCAGTTATTTGATTGACCACAATTAAAAACAAAAAAAAAAAAAAAAAAAAAGAACTTTGATCTAATGTCTTATGGCACAATTTTGGAAAATAGTGATTCTACTAATCTCAAACTAAAGTTTAGTGATTTTGTTTCACAAATAAAAAAGCTGTAATTTTTTAAATTTAAAAGAAGGCTTAATGGGTCAATAACAACATTCCTTAATGGGTCAATAACAACATTCCTGTTGGCTTGCTAAATTGACAATCGAAAGAACTCGAATATAATACCTTTAACTTATCACTTTTTTAAGAAAACGAGAAGACGAATAAGACTATAGTAGAAGAAGTTATGATTCAATGAGATGGTATGGAACGAATCTTATAAGATTTGAATTAAGATAAGTGAGAAAACGAATGGGACTATAACTGAAAAAGCTATGATTCGATAATATAAGATGAAATAAATCTTATGAGATTTGAATGGAGATATTTAAAGGAAAAGAAGTAGAGAAGTAGAAGCAGGGATGAAGCTACTCATTGGAAGAGGGGGTCAATTGCCCCATCCTCTTAGGAGAAAAAAAAAAAAAAGTTTACATTTTCACAGTTCAACCCTAGTTTTTTCACCTTTTCCAAAGTACTCCAACCATTTTGCCCCCTTCACTTGGGTGTTATATAATTTGTCCCCCTTCTATTTACATTGTAGCTTCGTCCCTGAGTAAAAGAACATATTATTAACATCTAGAAGAATCTAGGAGATCTCCTATGGAATTTATGCAAATGAAATAACATTCACTTTGACATAGTTGGCCGGATGCAGCTATCCTCGAACTAGTTTGGTGTAAGAACTTTTAACCTGTGGAATTATTAATTAAGTAAATATAATTTAGGAAACATTACAGTACAATTCACGTGATTTGTGAAATACAACGAGTTCGTCTTTGTCTTTTAGGAAACATATTAAAATTTCCTTATAGTTTACTTTCGTCAAACTATAAGATTCTTCCGTCCAATTTTTGCATATTTTCTGTTAAGTACCTTATGACATGACAATATCCTTTTTATTTTTTAAAACATAGGGATGTACTAGTTGTATTTCTCAAACCATAGTAACTGCATTGTAATTTTTTTTGGTATAATATTTTAGTTTCTTTCCTTCGACATCTGTGTTTTTTTTTTTTTTTTTGTTGACTTAATGGAAAAAATGCAAAAGTTGAATGGAAGGACCTAATAATGGAACGTAAGCAAAATATAAGGACAAATTAGTATATTTTAAAAAAGACAGAGACGAATTAGTTGTATTTCACAAACCACAAGGATCGTGTTATAATTTTTCCTATAATTTAAGCACATATGTTGAGTTCAATTTGTATTTATGTATTATAGTTGTCCAAACCAAATTTATGGTTTCACCTATATATGGACTAAACTTACCAAAATATGAATTTTTTAAAAATTTTTCCTACATTTTTTTTTTCCAGTATATAGTCAGAGTATAATCATTTGCATAATGGTTTGTAAACCTCTAACGAGTCTTATGATGAAAATGTTCGTAGAATTCTCCATAAACAAGCTAGTCTCGTATTTGTCTTCAATTTTAATTTTGAATAATCTCATTGAAAGATTAATTTAAGCCAAAAGCTGACCTAGGTCAGCCTTCTATATGATCATAAAAGAAGAGTGACATCACCATGAAAACCCCACTTCACACGAGTTTTTACTGATGTTTATAATCAATTAGTTATTTGCTACAATAATAATAATAATAATCATAATTAAGAAATGGAGACTTGCGTGCCTGATCTATTAGCCCCTAAATCTTGACCAGTTGGGCTGCCGTTAATTAATTTATTTAGAGACGTGAGATTTTATACTCTTCGGCCTTTGCATTGTGACTTTCTCTGACAATAGATAGTAAAATATATCACAATGAAGGGTGTTTTCTTTATATGCATGTATCTCCACACTCGGGCCATAAAGATAAAAAAAAAAAAAATTGCTAGCTATAGTGCTCTTTCAAGCAACTATATAACAATCTTCTTCCTATTAGTTAAAATAAAGAATGAATACATAGGAATGACTCACACGCTTCTGATGTATAAGCCCATCCATATATTAAACTAAGTAAATAAAATTTTTTAGTCCAAACAAGATTATCTTTGATAATTCACTGAGAGAAAAAAAAATAAAATAGTACCAAATTGTGTCTGTTATTCTTAGGAGATTAAATTTGCCTAGACTAAATTCATGGGTCCATTCATGGATCAAACCAATGAATACAAAGTTTTTTAAAATATTGTTTTCACATTATCATTTTTTCGAGTTTATGATCAGAAGTACCTTCCTTTTAATAAAAAAAAAAAGGTAATTTTCATTGGTTTGGTATATGAGCAGGTCCGTGAACTCAGTTTAAGCAGGTTTTTTTTTTTTTTGTTGAAAAATTTTGGTGCTGTTTGTTTTCTATTAAATTTCTTGTTTTTCGTTTTTTTCTTTAAAAAATAAATAAAACTTGTTTGTTTAAACTTGTTTACGTTTTTTTTTTCCTTTGCTTTTGAGAAACTGTTTTGAAAATAAAAAATAAATTTTATAAAACTATAAATAGTGGTTTACAGAATTGTGTTTTCTGTTGTATTAATAATAGTTTATTTATGGTTTTATAATAGTTTATTTATGAAACCATAAATAGTGGTTTGAAAATAAACTGTTTTCTGTTTTCTTAAAAAAAAAAAAATCAATTTATTAAGGTATTATAATTTAATATACGGTAATTTTATTAAAATTTTACTTATGAATAAAACTATATTACTAGCCAATAATATTTTATTCATTAATAAACATTTATAAATTATTATAATTGCCAGTATATATATCTTTTACTTATTTCTTACATAAGAATGTTAAGTAGTTTGGTGTTAAGGTAACTTCATTAATTAACAAAGGTTGTAAGTTTACTATTTTTAATCAATACAAAATCATTGTATTTTTTTCTCTTATAGTGCACCATTTTTCACCTAAATTCAAGAAGGGGTATTGCAGTAATTCAACAAGCAAAACTTATCGTTGTTTCAAGGTCAGCATGAGCAAACATTTTTATTGTTTAATTAAATATGGAAAACATTTCGGGCTGTAAATTTGGAAACCATGTAGATACACGTGTAAGCTGAAAAGAATAAATTAACATGTTAATCATGCAGAAGAACTAAAGAAAACTTCATGCAAATCAAAACAACATCCAGTTTGGCGAATTAGGCGGAAGAAAGTAACAGAGGGCGAAATTTCCTTTTGCTATCAAATTTCGGATCTAACCGGAAAAAAAAAAAAGATTAATGAACATTTTTTTTTTTTCGAAAAAATGAACAAATTTAATTAACAACTGTTCACTTGCAAAATTGAAGTATTTTGTACTTTTTGCAATATTTTCTTTAAAATCCACTAAAATTTTGTTCATCTCTTTTTAATCTACAAATAAAATCTTGGAAATTACTCTTTTTAATTTATAATAATGCACGTCTTCATTTCATTGCATCAATTTGATTCAAATAGTATTTTCTTTAGGGTTAATTAACCTTTAATTTTTTTTTTTTTTTTTTTTTTTAGAATCTAAACGGAAAAAATTTATAATTAAATATCTAAACTATTAAAAAATTATAATTAAATACAGTTTAACGGATTTTTTAAAAGAGAAATTAAAATTAACTATTTTTTCGCAATAAATAATATCAAATATGAATATTTATTCAGTTATTCTCTATTTTTCTATGTTTTTAACTTTTTATTGTCTTATATCTTTTTTTCTAATAAAAAATTTTTGAAAAGTCCGTTTAATTTTTACTTTTCTAATAAGAAGAAAAGTAAAAATTTAAAGAAATAAATAAAGTAAAACAACGAGGTAAAATGTTCATTTTGATTTTTCAATGAAAAATTCCGATTCAATGTATTTATTTGTACAAAAATTATAAGTTCAAACACTAAATTACAATTTCTTTTCATGAAATATTAAAATAAAAAAATTAAAGATCCCACAAATATAATTTCCTCTTTTCTTTACTACTTGTGTTAACTGATTCATATCAAATGAGCAGTTTCTACATTTGAATGTTACTTTATTTAAAGACAACTAATGATTAATTAAAACTTATCAACATGCCATTAGATTAGCGAAAATGAACTATATTTCCAAGTGAATTTTACTTATAAGATTAGAAATTCACTACAAAAATTTAGGTTATTATCCATCGGTAAAATGAATAATTTGATGGGTAATTTAAATTACTGACGGAATGCCGACAAAAATATATGGTCAGCAATTACCTTGTTGGTAAAAAATTTGTTATAAAAAAAAAATGTGTCGGTAATTTGGTGGTTAATCTTTTAATATTTTGTTGGGTAAATGGTTGGTAAGTCGATAAAGGTCGATATTTCGTCGATAATTGGATTGATAAAGGTCAGTATATCATCTGTAAAATATTTAATTATTATTTTCAAAATTATGTTTCCGTCAGGTAAAATTTGCTGAAATTTAATTTTTTTTTTTTTTTGTTTTTTCAAATAAACAACCTGTTTCAAATTACCTGTAAAAATACATTCAAATTGTAGACAAGTAAGTATGTAAATAAGCTCATGTTTACATAATATTAAACATAAACAAACATGAGTCATAACATTAAATACAAACAAATGTAAGTCTCAAATGTATGAAAATAGTATTATGTTTAATACTGTGTTTTGTTTTATGAAAGCAAAATATTATGTTTTACTATAGCTTAATACAAAGATCTAAAGATCCTGTGACTGATCCTCAATCGGCTGAGCATCAAAAAGACGTATATCTCCGACTGGATCAACATCATCTCTGGAGACAGGATCATATGTAGAGACAGTATCAGTGCTTTCACATAAGTGCTTTTACTTTAATTTATCAAATTGATAAAAGCTTTGTTGGTTGAAAGAATTTAAATATAAGTGCTTTCACATCACTCATATTTAAAAAATTAACCAAATATTCTCTCCTCATATTAGAGTTTTATATGTATCTCATGTTATAGAAAGGGGAAAAGGGGAAGATTTGAAAAAAGAAAGCACTAAATACAAAGATATATACATTATCTATGGAGATTCATCAAATAATTGAATCATTGTCCTTCCAAAGAGAAACATGAGCATTCATGATCCACCCATCGGCTCTTTGGACTACGCATTCACATTTTGCACACTCTCATCTGTTTCTGAAATCCAAGCCATTAGATCCTCAACATTTCTACTTCATCTCTGTCTCTCTCCCAACTATTGAGTGTTCACCATATCGGGCCATTTTGTTTCAGGGTTCGACTCCTTTATGTGAAGGTGCAGAGTGTGTCACAACCCATCTCTCTCATTAGTATCTTTTTGTCACATTTCCACTTACCAAGCCCCAACTTTGAGCACCTCATCTTTGAGCTTTTTCCAACTCAATACTTTTTCTTTATTAAAAACAAGTTGCACTTTCTAGCTAAATAATTGATTTTTGTTTCAGTGGATTTGTTCTAAAATTGTTTTCAGAAATGATAGATGTGCCTATTCATCCTCTATATTCATTCACTAATCACCTTAGACTTGTTTAGAAAATTGTCTAAAGAATTATTTATCTTGTCATATTGATAGTTTATTACACTTTTAACTGACTCGTTCAAACAATAGCCATTCCCATTTATATGGACCGTTATTAATTAAGGCACGTAGCAACATCATTCCTTCTCCGTTTTCTTTTCTTCAATGGCCAAATTGGTTAAATCACTTCAGATTTTGCTAGCTCTTTTTGTATGCACAGAACAGTCTTCTTCCTTAGCTCAAGAAGCAACCCATTTCATCTACAATGGCTTCAGAGACGCAAATCTAAGTCTAAATGGGGCAGCAAAAATCCATCCAAGTGGTCTGTTAGAGCTAACAAACACTTCCCACCAACAGATAGGTCATGCTTTTTTTCCATTTCCATTTCATTTCAACAAATCTGCGTCTAAAAATTCTTCTTCATCTCTATCATTCTCTACGACTTTTGTGTTTGCTATAGTACCAGCGTCGCATGATAACGATGGCCATGGCTTTGCCTTCGCTATCTCACCATCAGTAGTGTTTAAAGGAGCAACCGCAACTCAATATCTTGGACTTTTTAACTCTACTACAATAGGCTTGCCTTCCAATCATTTACTTGCCGTGGAATTTGATACTGTAAGGAATGCTGAATTTCAAGAAATCGATGGAAATCAAGTTGGAGTAGATTTAAATGATCTAAAGTCTAATGAATCAGCTCCTGCCTCCTACTTTTCGCAAAATGAAGCAAAAAACCAAAGCTTGAAACTTAAAAGTGGGGATCAAATTCAAGTGTGGATAGAATATGGTCAAATGGAGAAGCTACTGAATGTAACACTTGCTCCAACACCAATCAAGAAACCAGAAAAGCCTCTTTTGTCTACAAGAATCGATCTTTCTTCAGTTTTCTTGGATTCTATGTATGTTGGTTTCTCTGCATCTACTGGTTCTGTTGCGAGTCACCATTACATTCTTGGATGGAGCTTCAACAACAGTGGGCAAGCACAAAGTCTTGATCTTTCAAAGCTTCCTAAGCTTCCTAAGCTTCCTAAGGGTAAATTAAAATTAAGCATTGTGGTTCCGTTGGTGACGCTAATTATGCTGTTTATTGTAGCTATGTTAGCAACTATCTTTATAATAAGGAAGAAGAGATATGGTGAAATTCGTGAAGATTGGGAACAACAATATGGTCCCCAGAGATTTTCCTATAAGGACCTCTATAGAGCTACAAAAGGTTTTAAAAACAAGGAGCTTCTTGGCTGTGGAGGTTTTGGAAAGGTTTATAAAGGAGTATTACCTACAAATAATATAGAAGTTGCAGTCAAGAAAGTTTCGCATGATTCTAAACAAGGCATGAAAGAATTTGTAGCTGAAATTGCTAGCACAGGAAGGCTTAGGCATAGGAATTTGGTTAGACTTTTAGGCTATTGCCGGCGAAAACAAGAGCTTTTATTGGTTTATGATTATATGCCTAATGGGAGTCTCGATAAGTTCTTATTCAGCGATGAAAAACCAAGTCTTGATTGGCTTCATCGATATCGAATCATAAAAGGCGTAGCATCTGCTCTTGTTTACCTCCATGAAGAATGGGAACAAGTAGTTTTACATAGAGATGTTAAAGCAAGTAATGTTTTATTAGATTCTGAATTTAATGGAAGATTAGGGGATTTTGGACTTACTAAGTTTTACGATCACGGATCAAATCCTCAAACAACTCGTTTAGTAGGAACTGTGGGATATTTAGCACCAGAGCTCACAACAACTGGCAAACCTACTACTAGTAGTGATGTTTATGCATTTGGGATTTTTATGCTTGAAGTAGCTTGTGGAAGGAGACCAGTAGAGCCAGAAAGACCGGCCAACGAGGTAGTTTTGATCGATTGGGTACTGGATAGTTGGAAAAGAGAGGTTATTCTTGAGACTGTTGATCCAAGATTGGAAAATAACTATGTGGTTGAAGAAATGGAGATGGTTCTAAAACTTGCTTTGGTTTGTACACATTATTCACCAGCAGCCAGACCTACAATGAGGCAAGTTTTACAGCAATTGGATGGAAATGCTACATTTCCTGATATAGATTTAGTTTCACGTAGCTACACAGCATCTACAGCTTCAATTTCTTTCGTAACATCTACAAATGATGGTGCTTCCTATTCCTTGTCTGATATAGATTCAGTTCTCATCAGTGGCTGTTGAATATTTTGTAATTAATGAGGTAAAAGCATTGTTTTTGACTTACATATTCGAAGATTATTTCTTAAATTTTTGTTTTCCCACTATTTATGGGGTTCTGTTAACTTTTTTGCCTACATGTTTGAACAGAATGTTTGGCCTCATTGAGACTACTGATAGTGATGAGCAGCCAGAGCAGTAAGAAAGCAAAGGGGAAAATATACTTATGTAGCTAGAAATTTGCCATGTAATTTATGGATAATTTTATTTTATTAATAGTGGAAAGTTAATTCAGATGATCAATATGCATGTATTGTTGAAGAAATCAACTTCTGTTTTCTGATTGTATATAAATCATCAATTCCCATTTGTCGATCAATTCTTCTTGTTCTTACATTTGGCAAAAAATGCTTGGAAAAAGAAAAGAATAATTAACCACTTTGAACTCAATTTTAGTGGAAATGGTGCTAACTAAAATTTAAATTTTAAGAGTATTTTATTTTGTGAACCATACAATGAACCTATATATGTTAGCCGTCTTTTCTAAAGTAGAAAGACTAATAAGCCATATTTAATTGACTCAAAATTAAATATTTTATTACCATGCATTCCGTAACGATAACATGATTTTTCTTCCCCAATTAAGAATTGTATTACTTTTTTCCCCTCAACAGTGTTTTGCTTTTTCTTCACTAAAAATTGCTTTACCCCCTTTTTTTTTCCCAAATCAGTATTTTTTTTTTTTTTAGAATTCTTTCGTTCATATTCAAAGACTATAAATCTTAATTTAAATAAAAAAATATATATATATAAAGACAAGTAGATTAGAAATTTAGAAATTTACCCAAAATTTAGATTAAAATTTCTAAATTTTGGGTAAAATTAGAGGACTTAGGGTAGTTGAAATGGAGGATATGTTAATTAGAAGATTTAGGGTAGTTTGGTCATTCTATTAAAAATTAACAGTAAAAAGTGTGTTTTTTGGACGAAAGGATCAAATAATATTACAGATGTGAACTTCAGAGATGTTATAAATATTTATATAAATGTCAGGGACTACTTAAATAATTATGGCAAACCTCAGAGACGAAATAATGAAAACTTATAAAAGATAATTTTGTCTTTTTCTTTCAAAATTAACGGAAAAAGTTTTTTTTTTTTTTTTTACTGAAAGACCAATTAATAAGATGGAAGTAAACCCAGGGATGTTATAAATATTTGTATAAATGTCGGAGACTACTTAAATAATTATGGCAAACCTCATGGACGAAATAATTATTTTTCCCATATTAAATTGGGTACAATTTGAAACTAAGGTGCTGTCCTAACTAAAATTGAAGTTGAGGGTAGTAGAAGGAGAAAATTGAATTTATGGTACAATTAAAACTACCTTTAATATTTGGAGTATTTTTAATGATTTGGCCTTTTACCGTTAGTGTATTAGGTTGTTAGTTATATTTTTAGTTTCTCGTGAATAATATATATTTCAATAATTTTTATTTATTTTTATATTCCTTATATGTTTAGACAATTGATTTATATTGTTTATATGTTAAATGAGTGAAATGATCAAGAATTTAATTGAGAATTTGGAGTTTGCTGATTTTGATACTGACATCTCTTCATTTCTTTCGCAAATATCTTGAATAGTAAACAATATTATAAGTGACAAGCTGAAATGTTTTATGTAAGTTAAATGAATCTTTAAAGAAGATAATAATAAAAAAGAAGATTCATTTAACTTGCATAACTACATTTCAGCTTGTCACTTATAATATTGAAAAGAAAAGAAGAATTTAAGAGAACTCTCATGGAACTTCATGCAAATGAACAGAACATCCACTTTCACATTACTGGCTGAATAAAGCATCTTGTCCCCACCATCATCAACAAGTAACAATGACCAGTTGGTACCATCAATTCATTAACCTGTCCCGTCTTATCCTGAAAAATTGTCTTGGTCTGACACAACGTAGGATTTGTCCTGTGTAATGTTATTCCTCTTAGTTAAAAAAAAAAAAAAAAGAAAAAAAAAGGGAAATGTTTTTCTGTTGTCTACTCAGTATATAATATATTACTCGTCAAGTATAATTAGATTTCATAAAATTCATTTATTGTAAAGGTTTAATCTCATTTCTGTCACAATAACCTATTTGTGCAGCTTTATTACTTTGAAAATGTGTAATACAGTTATTACCTATGTTTCATAATACTTGCCACATTTAGAATTTTACGTTTCTTAAGAAAATTATTAAATTTATCTAAATTATAATAAATTATTGAGTAAATTCACTATATTATCCTTAATTTAATACTCATTCTCCAAGAAAATCATCAAATTAAAATAAAAATTATTGGTCAAAAATATGAAAAAAAACATTTATTACTCATTAATACAACAAGTATTCTGGACCAAGTTATTTTCTCAAATATGACAAGTATTATGGAACAGAGTTAATAATGCATTTGGCTAAAACGCTTGGTATCAGAAAAAAAAAAATTTTTTTGAACAGCCCTTTTTCGGTGAATAATTCAGTGACCTGACTGTGTTAGCCGTCTCTAGTAATTAGGCATGACATTCGCATGAAACAATTAGACGGAAATTCAGGGATTTGAACCTTTAACTCACACACCAAGAGAGAGAGACGAAGAGAGAGAGAGAAAAAGGATTTAGTTAGCTGCAGTTGACTTGACTTTATTAAAAACAATATTTAAGTAATTTTTTCAACTTTATTAATTGTAATCCTGAATATTTAATTAACAATTATAGCCTAATGGAGGAATTGTTAGAAGCTCACTAATGTGACAGTTAGCGGATCATGCACGTCTCCACCATAGAGCCACATTATCATATAATAAAGGTTTAATGATAAAAAGACTTAGAACTTTAACGTTTGTTTTCAATTTTGGCCAATATTTTTAATTTTATCAATTGATACCTTTTTTGGTCTCCATACAAGGCTCACAATATATATATATATATATATATATATATATATAGTTTTCAATTAATGGCAAAACACCAAATTTTTAGACGGAGTGACCTTTTAATTAAACGGAGTAAAATATCGGGAACTAGTTATATATTATATTAAACGTCAGGGATTACTTAGATAATTATTTAAAACCTGAGGGACTAAATAATAATTTTTCCTTTTTTTTATCTGCATGTATCTCCACACTCGAGTCATAATGACCAGTTGGTACCATTAATTCATTAACCTTTGAATTATAATACGTTTATGATTAAATGCATCATTCCTTCTTCTTTCTCTTTTCTTCAATGGCAAAATTGGTTCAGTTACTTTTTATTTTGCTAGCTTTTCTTGTTTGCTCTGAATTCTTGGCCTTTGCTCAACAGACAAAACAATTCATCTACAATAATGGCTTCACTACAGCCAATCTAAGTCTCAGTGGTATTGCAAAAGTCCTTCCTAATGGTTTGTTAGAGCTAACAAACATCTCATACCAGCAAACAGGTCATGCTTTCTTCCAATTCCCGTTGCAATTCAATAACAATTTCAAGCCTTCGTTCTCATTTTCTATGCACTTTGTGTTTGCCATGGTTCCGGAGTCTTTGCCTCCAGGTGAGCCTGGCCATGGCATTGCCTTTACTATCTCACCGTCTATAGAATTCAAAGGAGCAATAAGTCAATGTCTTGGACTTTTAAACTCTACTACAATAGGCTTGCATTCCAACCATTTACTTGCCGTTGAATTAGACACTGTGCAGAATCCTGAATTTGGAGACATCAATGACAATCATGTTGGAGTAGATGTTAACGATTTGACATCTAATGAATCAGCACCTGCATCCTACTTCCCACCAAATGAAGCGAAAAACAAAAGCTTAGAACTTAAAAGTGGGGATCCAATACAAGTGTGGATAGACTACGATCAAATGGAGAAGCTACTGAATGTAACACTAGCTCCAGTACCAATCAAGAAACCAGAAAAGCCTCTTTTGTCAACAAGAATTGATCTTTCTCTAGTTTTCCTGGATTCTATGTATGTTGGTTTCTCTGCATCTACTGGTGCTAATTATGCAAGTCACCATTATATTCTTGGATGGAGCTTCAACAATAGTGGGCAAGTGGAAAGTCTTGATCTTTCAAAGCTTCCTAAGCTTCCTCACGAAAGAAAATCAAAATTAAAAATTGTGCTTCTATTAGTGACACCAATTATGTTGTTTATCATAATTATATTAGCAACTATATTTGTAATGCGGAAGAAGAGATATGGAGAAATTCCTGAAGATTGGGAACAACAATATGGTCCTCAAAGAATTTCCTATAAGGATCTTTATAAAGCTACTAAAGGTTTTAAAGACAAACAGCTTCTCGGAAGGGGAGGTTTTGGAAAGGTTTATAAAGGAGTATTACCTTCAAATAATGTACAAGTTGCAGTCAAGAAAGTTTCGCATGATTCTAAACAAGGTATGAAGGAATTTGTAGCTGAAATTGCAAGCACAGGAAGGCTAAGGCATAGGAACTTGGTTAGACTTTTAGGCTGTTGTCCGCGAAAAGGAGAACTTTTCTTGGTTTATGATTATATGCCTAATGGTAGTCTTGACAAGTTTTTATTTGGCGATGAAAAACCAACTCTTGATTGGAATCGTCGATTTCAAATCATAAAAGATGTAGCATCCGCCCTACTTTACCTTCATGAAGAATGGGAACAAGTAGTTTTACACAGAGATGTTAAAGCAAGCAATGTTTTATTAGATTCTGATCTGAATGGAAGATTAGGGGATTTTGGACACTGTAAGTTTTGTGATCAGGGATTAAATGCGCGAACAACTTGTGTAGTTGGAACTGTTGGATATTTGGCACCAGAACTTGCAAGAACTGGCAAGCCTACTACTGGCAGTGATGTTTTTGCATTTGGGATTTTTATGCTTGAAGTAGCTTGTGGAAGGAGGCCACTCGAGCAAGAAAGACCGGCCAACGAGGTACTTTTGACCGACTGGGTACTGGATTGTTGGAAAAGAGAGGTTATTCTTGAGACTGTTGATCCAAGATTGGAAAGTAAGTATGTGGTTGAAGAAATGGAGATGGTTCTAAAACTCGGTTTGGTTTGTACACATTATTCCCCAGCAGCAAGGCCTACAATAAGGCAAGTTTTGCATTATTTGGATGGAAATGTTACAATGCCAGATATCGGTTTACCGATTATCTATTGGTTATAGTTTGTCTCTTGGTAATTTTTCCTCCATCAGTATTCGTACCATTCCCGTCTTATCCTGAATAATTGTCTTGGTCTGACACAACATAGGATTTGTCCTGTGTAATGTTATTCCTCTTAGTTAAAAAATAAAAATAAAAAAAAAAAAAAGAAAGAAAAGGGAAATGTTTTTCTGTTGTCTACTCAGTATATAATATATTACTCATCAAGGATAAATAGATTTCATAAAATTCATTTATTGCAAAGGCTTAATCTCATTTCTCTCACAATAACCTGTTTGTGCAGCTTTATTACTTTGAAAATGTGTAACACAATTATTATCTATTTTTCATAATATTTGTCACATTTGGAATTTCACGTTCCTTAAGAAAATTATTAAATTTGTCTAAATTACAATAAATTATTGAGTAAATTCACTATATTACCCTTAATTTAATACTAATTCTCTAAGAAAATCATCAAATTGAAATAAAAATTATTGATCATATACAAAAATATGGAAAAAAAATATTTATTACTCATTGAAACCAAATACAACAAGTATTTTGGAACAAGCTATTTTCTCAAATGTGACAAGTATTATGGAACGGAAGCAGTAATGCATTTGGCTAAACTGCTTGGAATCAGGGAAAAAAAAATTTTTTTGAACAGCCCTTTTTCGGTGAAGAATTCAGTGACCTGACCGTGTTAGCCATCTCTTGTAATTAGGCATGACATTCGCATGAAACAATTAGACGGAAATTCAGGGATTTGAACCTTTAACTTACACACCGAGAGAGAGAGAGAGAGAGAGAAAAAGGATTTCGTTAGCTGCAATTTACTTGACTTTATTAAAAAGAATATTTAAGTAATTTTTTTAAACTTTATTAATCGTAATCCTGAATATTTAATTAACAGTTATGGCCGCATGGAGGAATTGTTAGAAGCTCACTAATGTGACAGTTAGTGGATCATACACGTCTCCAATATAGAGCCACATTATCATATAATAAAGGTTGAATCATAAAAAAAACTTAGAACTTTAATGTTTGTTTTCAATTTTGGCGAATATTTTTAATTTTATAAATTGATACCTTGAATTTACTATATTTGTCAATTTGGTCTCCATACAAAGCTCGCAATATATATATATATATATATATATATATATAGCTTGTGAATGGTGATGATAAAATGGGAGTTGTGTTTTATGTATAGAGAGTGGAAAAAAGTTATTAAATTTTAATAATTTTAATTCTTAAAATGAATGTGTTTATGTATGTTTTATATTGTAAAATTATATACTTTCACTAAATATTAATTCTTAAATTTTAAATTCATTGGTTTAATTCAAAACTTGGATAAAAAATTGAACTTATATTTCATTTTACCAAACACAATTTCTTTTTATCATTCACATTTTTATTTTTTCATAATTTTCGATGTGGAATCTATTGACGGACAAAATTAAAAATATTTGCTAAAATTAAAAAAATATCAAAATTCAGACTTTTTATTATTAAATTTGTATATTATAATAAATAAAACAATCAATGGTTTAAACCATCAAATTCGTTATTTCTCATTTTTAAAATATTTCATATTTAACAATAAATGGTTGGATTAATAGAAATAAATTTCATTTCTATACGAATTTTATTTATAAGATCAAGTGATTTAAAATCTAAAATTATCACTGTTGCAAAGGTTTTATTTAAATATTATTCTAATCTAAAAGCGAGGATAAGAAATTTATTTCAAAAACTCCACAGTTAAGTCCACCGTAAATAGCTAGACATACAGTACTCAGTTTTCATAACTCAATGGTCTATAAGAGCGTATATTTCCCGCGCAGCGTGTGGAAAACGTTGACACATTAGCTTAAGAAGCTAATGCTTTTTCTTGTTCTTTTCATTGACGTACAATCATGAGAAGGAGTTAACGGTGAGGGGCAAAACAATAAAATAAAATTAAAAAATATATAATTTAAGAGTAAAATTAAAAATTTTCACTATTTTCTAGGTATAAATCTTAAAAAAAATTGTTAGCCAACCCGGGTATCCTCCCATCGCCATTGATCACAAGTCAAGAGTCTACACGTGAGTGTGTATTTGTAGCGTGGGAAAAAAGCTAAGACTAAACTGGTTTGGCAATATCTTTTTATATAACTTTTAAGATTATATCTATTTATCATAGTGTTCGGTAATATAGCGTTTAAATTAGTTTTTAAATATTAAAATAATTTTTTAATCAAAATATAACCTATGTAACATTTAGCTTTTAGTTTATAAAAATCTCTTCAAATAGTTAAGCTAACAGTTAATAGTTAAATGCTACTAAAACAACTAATAGTTACAAAAAAAATTAATTTTGCCGAGTATATCCTAATTAGCTTGGAAAAGCTAATGCTTTTTTCTTTTTTCATTTTTTTAAAGGTACAACTAAGGATGAAAGTGTCCTTTTATCGAGCATAATGATGCAAGTCGGGCTTTAATGAGTTCTAATATGCAACATCAGGTTATTCATACTCATTTTCTATTTTAATACTCGTATTTGAGTCCATTCAAAATTTTATTGTACATACTCATTTCAAAATTCAGCTAAAATAATATTCATAAATTTTAAATTATTCAAATCCAAAATTATTTAAAATTTTATTAATGATGGGTAATATATAATGAGTACTATGACCAGATCTATTTAATATAGCGGGTGATGGATAACATATATCCAAAGACTTACATACTTGTACTCTAATTATCCGTATTAGATATGAGAAATAATTTGACTTTTCTTATCTATTTTGAATTCATTTATAACTTTCATACTCTTATTAATGGATTGAAATAGAGCAAACACCCTAAAATTCATGTCCACCTACATATTGATCTTCTTTATGTGAATAAAGATTGTTTCAAAAACTCCACATTTAAAGTCCACCATAAATAACTAGATAGTATCATAGTTATTAAATTCCACAGGTCAATACGAAGAACCCATGAATCAGCTAACCTATGGTTGAATTAGCCAATCCGCGAAACCCGATTGACCTACACTGATTTTTAATATTTTTCAATTTATAATTATTTAATTAATATATATTATTAATATTTTTATGATCCAGCGATTGAACTATTGACTCATTGATTAAACCAATTACTCATTCACTTAATTATTTAACCAGGTCAATATCTGAGCCGGATTTAATAACGCCACTTTGTATCACAAGTCAATAGTCTATCGCGTGTATTTTCTGTGCAGCCTAAGAAAAAACTACTTGTTAATTATCCTAATTTATTCACAAATTCAGCTTTGATGTTATTCTTGCAAATTATTTTATCACCAAAAAGGACACTAAAGTTATGGTCCCCTAAATCACAATCCATTTACAATTTTTAATGCAATTTTAATATTTTAAATTATAATTATAACTCCTCAATTACCTATTTATTGTTTTATATAAATTTTTTTCATAAAATTTTAAACACTACAAGAAAATTAGCATTTACCGATAAAATTTTCTTTTCGGTATTTAGTGATAAATTAACGATATATAATGTTGAAGTAAAAATAAGTACAAGATGCTCTCTCTCTGCGTTTAAATTCTTATTTATCTTTTTTTATAAATTTAGATTTTTTTAAATTTTATTTTATTTTACTATGATTTAATTTGTTTACAAATTATCCACAACAAAACAATATATATTTTGAATTTAAAAGGTTATGTTTAAATGAGCAACCCTATCCTATCCTTTTATTTATTTATTTTTTTTTTTGGTTTTTTATAATCTCTTTATAATAATCTTTTTTCTCTATTCAGTGTCTTTTTTCAGTTTTTTTCTTCTTTTTTTTTTTTTTTTTTAAATTGGGGAAAGGGATTTGAATTTTGCTTTTAGTGAGTATTTGTATGTTATTGTATATGATGATTACTCATCATGTGATTCTGATAAAGAGAACGTTGGGATTAAGACTTTGTACGGTATACTATTTATGTAAAAAAGCTAATGCACCTAAGTAGCGGGAGGATTGGCTATTCCCACCAAACAACATCGGTCATTTTGACACTATTCATTGAGCTAATTTAGTATTTTGATTGATGCTATGGATGATAGTTTTGCGGGTTTAAGATTGTTCTATCATTTTGACAAATGAGAAAAAAAGAGAATGAAATCAGTGTAATATAGATGGTAAACAAAAGGAGATTGCATTTAACCTGTAACATGCCAATATTTGATAGATGTGCAGTGAAGGAAGGATGAAGACTGTATAACTATTGTGTTGAAGGCTTCGAGCATCTAATTTTTATTATTTCATATATAGAGAATTATGAGGTTTATTATTATGCTTATAAAAATTAATCAATCATAAAACAACTTTTTATTGGACGGTGGGTCATGCAAGGCACGCGTTTTAAAAAACTAATTAGCTAAAACTGTTCTAACCTTGACTTCTGGGTAGCCTGCTGGTTCGTTGAATTTACAATGAACAAGAGGCTTGGGGTCTCTTGGTCTTTAAGATATCCTGATGTAAGTAAACAGGCTAGATAACAACATAATTCCTTCTTTTACTTTCTTCAATGGCAAAATTGGTTAAATTACTTATCATTTTGCTAGCTTTTCTTGTTTGCTCCAAATTCTCGGCCTTATCAGAAGGGATAACACAATTCATCTACAATGATGGCTTTATCAAAGCCAATCTAAGTCTCAATGGTATCGCCAAAGTCCTTCCTAATGGTTTGCTAGAGCTAACAAACACTTCACGCCGACAAATAGGTCATTCTTTCTTTCATCTCCCTTTGCAATTCAATAACAATTCAGATTCTTTCTCTTTTTCTACCAACTTTGTGTTTGCCATGGTTCCTGAGCCTTTAAATGGAGTAGGTGGCGGCGGCCATGGCATTGCCTTTATTATCTCACCATCTACACCATTCAAAGGAGCACTAGCAACTGAATTTCTTGGGCTTTTTAACGCTTCTACAATAGGCTTACCATCCAATCATTTACTTGCCATTGAATTAGATACTGTAAAGAACCTGGAATTTGGAGATATCAATGACAATCATGTTGGAGTTGATGTTAACAATTTGACATCTATCGAATCAGCTGCTGCCTCCTACTTGCTGCCAAATGAAGCCAAAAATAACATCCTAGCACTCAACTGTGGGGATCCAATTCAAGTATGGATAGACTATAATCAAATGGAGAAGCTAGTTAATGTAACACTAGCTCCATTACCAATCAAGAAACCAGAAAAGCCTCTTTTGTCAACAAGAATTGATCTTTCTTCAGTTTTCTTGGATTCTATGTATGTTGGTTTCTCTGCATCTACTGGTTCTAATTATGCAAGTCACCATTATATTCTTGGGTGGAGCTTCAACGATAGCGGGCAAGCGCCAAGTCTAGAGCTTTCAAAGCTTCCCAAGCTTCCTCGTGAAAGAAAATCAAAATTAAAAATTGTACTTCTATTAGTGACACTAACTGTTTTGTTTATCATAAGTATATTAGCAACTATCTTTGCAATGAGGAAGAAGAGATATGGAGAAGTTCTCGAAGATTGGGAACAACAATATGGTCCTCAAAGAATTTCCTATAAGGATCTTTACAAAGCTACTAAAGGTTTTAATGACAAAGATCTTCTCGGGTGTGGAGGTTTTGGAAAGGTTTATAAAGGAGTATTACCTTCAAATAATGTACAAGTTGCAGTCAAGAAAGTTTCGCATGATTCTAAACAAGGCGTCAAGGAATTTGTAGCTGAAATTGCAAGCACAGGAAGGCTAAGGCATAGGAATTTGGTTAGACTTTTTAGGCTATTGTCGGCGAAAAGGAGAGCTTTTTTTGGTTTATGATTATATGCCTAACGGAAGTCTTGATAAGTTCTTATTTAGCAATGGAAAACAAAATCTTGATTGGATTCATCGATATCAAATCATAAAAGATGTAGCATATGCTCTTCTATACCTTCACGAAGAATGGGAACAAGTTGTTTTGCATAGAGATGTTAAAGCAAGTAATGTTTTATTAGATTCTCAACTTAATGGAAGATTAGGGGATTTTGGGCTTTCTAAGTTTTATGATCACGGATCAAATCCTCAAACAACTTGTGTAGTAGGAACGGTAGGGTATTTAGCCCCAGAGCTTATAAGAACTGGCAAGCCTACTACTAGTAGTGATGTTTTTGCATTTGGGAATTTTATGCTTGAAGTAGCTTGTGGAAGGAGACCTGTAGAGCAAGAAAGACAAGAGAACGAGGTTGTTTTGATCGACTGGGTACTCAGTTGTTGGAAAAGAGAGGTTATTCTCGAGTCTGTTGATCCAAGATTGGGAAGTAACTATGTTGTTGAAGAAATGGAGTTGGTTTTAAAACTTGGTTTGGTTTGTACACATCATTCCCCGGCAGCTAGGCCTAAAATGAGGCAAGTTTTGCAGTATTTGGATAGAAATGCTACATTGCCTGATATCAGTTTAGTTTCAGGTAGCTATATAGCATGTACAGATTCAATTTCTTTTGTAGCGTCTACCAATGATGGTGCTTCCTATTCCTTGTCTGATATAAATTCAGTTCTCATCAACGGCCGTTAGATCTTTTGCGGATCAATATACATATTAAGGAGAAAGAGGTAAAACATTGATGTGTTTGAACAGAAATAAAATTATTGAAACAGATTGAACAGAAATGAAAAGGAATTCTTATTCATAATAACGAAAGATACATTGAAATTTCCTCTGGGCCTAGGACATCAGAATATCCAACCATGAACGGAATTTTTTTTTTAATATTTAATACCAATCTAAATTTCTAATTAATACGTTTCATTTTAATTTTATTCTCAGTACCTCAAAAATTTCCACGTAAAAAATATCAATTTAACATATTAAAATTCATAATCTCACTATAATTAAGAGCATATTTTCCGTTGACTTATTTTTTTGAACGCCCCAAATAATGAAAAATTATTAAAAATATTTTTCTACAAGTTTATTTACGGAAACAAAAGGAGTTGTGGTAAAAATGTAATGCAACGGAAAAATGCATTGTAATGGAATGTAATTAATATTTTTTTCTTATGTTTAGTCACGTGCTTAAAAAAACTTTATAAATGTAATCATCATTCCACTTTTATATTTGTTTATAAATATATAATGTAATCAGTACACCAATACTTCACCACTACTGAGGATCGTAACAGGTCGAATACCTGCTAAAAATGCACTACTCGTACATGAATCCGATTATAAATTGCATACTCGAATTGTCATAGCCCTGACCTGGTTAGTATTGTCCGCTTTGGGGCGTTACGTATCGCCGTCCCCCTCACGAATTTGTCCCTCAGGCAGGCTTTGCAACCCACCCAAAAGCGCGCTAACCAAGTTAGAGACTACCCCTCTTATGTACAGGACCACCCTGTAACATCCTAGTGCGTTGAGTTGAGTCATTTCATAGAGGAAGGGTGAGTTGGGTTGAACCAAACCCGGTTGGGGTAGCATGAGATGATAAGTGGACTTATTTGCATGAAAAAGTTTAGGCCTTGTTTGCAGCCAAACATACAGTGTGGGTATTTAGTTGTGCCTTTGTACACTTGAGGTACCAAGTAGATATGTTACACAGCCAAGTCATTTCTTCTAGAGACTACCCGTTCTTATCAGCTCACTTTCCCATTTTCATATTCTCTTCTTACTTTCCCTCCCGTTTCCTTGCAAGTTTCATGCACGTTAAGCACTAAGTCCACTCCAAGTAAGTAGAATTCCTTGAAGCTATATGTTATTCACTCTTTAATTGAGTTATATTGGAGATGAGTTATGAGAATCCTTGTGTATAGGAGAAGAAAGTTCCAAAGTTGCAGAAAAGAGAAGCTGAAACAGAGGTCAAGCCTTTTGACGTCAAGGTTTGATATCTCATGTTGTCTACTATTTTCTTTGCATGTAAATTGTGTGGTGTGTTGCCAATGAGATGATATGTTGCTTGTTGTTGGGTGGAAGTACTGGAAATGATGTGAAAACAGGGGATGAACATATGAAGCGGAAACAGAGTTTGCTGGAAATGTTACCAGCAACTTCATCTTGATTTTGAACCCATACAATGATGGAATTAGGAATTGTCATAGAAGAGTTATTTGTTCCTTTCTGTGTTAGCTTTACATGGGCTTTTGAATCATTCAATTTGGAGTTAGCTATTGAGAGTTATGGCCAAAAGAACACAGACTGCACAGAATCACGTCGCGCGCTCGCGCATACTGGAAAGCAAGTCGCGCTCGCGATTTCCTATTGCGCGCTCGCGACTTGAGTCAGGTAGCTCTCTGACTCTCAAATGGCACAACTCGCGCTCGCGAGGATCACATGCGCGGTCGCGACTTTGGCCAGAAGCTCTCTGACTCTCAGTGTGCGCATCTCGCGCTCACGAATCACACAAGCGCGCTCGCGACTTCATCTCGCGCTCGCGACTTGTGCTGCGCGGTCGCGACTTCAGCCAGAAACACACTGACTCTCAGGATGCACAAGTCGCGCTCGCGACTTTCACATACGCGGTCGCGACTTGTGCTGTGACACTCTTTTGCCTTTCAATTGCTATGTAATCACATTCCTTTGCTCAACATGCATGCATCCAATCATTTTACAACAAAAATACAACATAAGAACATGGATTAAAACAACATACAAGCATTCATATGATGTGAAACCAAATCAATATGATGAACGATGACGTTGTGAAACCATTTATGTGCTATTGTGTTATATTGTTGACATGCTAATCTTAAGCTCCATTGAGGTTAGGTAGAAACCATGTAGATAAGGCTATGTCGCGACATAGAATAGCAGATCTGCTCCCCATACAGTTTGGAACTCCGGCTACAGGCCGTTGAGTGGATATGATTAAACCGTGCGGTGCGAATCCGGTTAGGGGCACCAAAACGGACAATATTGGCATAGGCGAATCCGGTTCGGGGCCTATAGCATACAGTTTCACCCAGTTTCATACAGTTTATCTTATCACTTCGGTTTCACTATAACCTTATGGAGCCATTCAGATATCTTGACATAACATTTCATGAATTATACAGAATTATAAACAGTACAAAAAGGTAATCAAGATATCATGAAAGTATCATAACGTGTGAGCTTATATGTGCCATATATGTTTCCATGGTTCTTTCTATATATGTATGTGTTTAATTGTTTCTTTATTTGTTGAGATATCCACTGAGCATTATTTGCTCAGCGAGTTACCTGTCTAACTCGCAGGTTTTGAGACTGGTCCATAGAGAGTCCGCGTACAACTGCTGCAGTTCATCTGTAGAAGACTCGGTCTTCAGGGTAGAAACTCATTTTGTTTTCTTTTTATGGCATGTACAGGGCACACAGTTGGGCCCATTTCATTTTGTAAACTTGTATCATGTTTTGTAAATATAAATTACATTATTTTTGGAAACAGTACCAGCATGTTATTATATTCAATATACAGTATGTTTTCAGCATGTCAGACCATACAGTCAACCAGTTTTGTAGCATCTCGACTCGGTTCATTCGGGTTAACGGGTGGACCGGGAAGGGGTGTTACAAATTTTGGTATCAGAGCCCTAGGTTTAATTTCCCCGGGCTTGAATGCATAAGTCAGTATATGTACATGCCATGACTACCCTGATGAACTAAGCAGTTGTTATTATTTTAGGAGGATGTCTCAAGAAGGAGAAAGTGAGTCACACGCCTCCAGAGCAGTGGAGGGTGAGGCTCCAGTAGTACCAAGTCAAGCTAGACCAGTGGAAGGTGTGGCACCAGGTCAAGAGGTGCTGTTAAAGCAACTTGCAGACACTTTTAGACAAATTGCAGGAGTGATGCCTCAAGCACCCGTAATAGTAGAAAGAGAGAGAAAGCCCCCACTGGAGAAGCTTAGAAAATACGGTGCAAAGGAATTTAAAGCTAGTAAAGATGATAGCCCAGAGCTTGCTGAGTATTGGTTAGATGGGACATCAAGAGTCCTAGAACAATTGCAGTGTACAGCAGAAGACAAGTTGGTTTGTGCCACTTCATTGCTGATAGAGGAGGCATATACATGGTGGACCACTGTGCAACAGAGAGTAACAGCAGATCAGCGTACTTGGCAATTCTTCTTGGATGAATTCAAGAAGAAATTCATTACAGAGGCTTACCTAGATGCGAGAAGAAAGGAATTCTTATACCTGCGACAGAACAGAATGTCCGTAGCCGAATATGAAAGAGAATTCACTAGACTTAGCAGGTATGGTAAGCAGATAGTGTCTACAGAGGCCGAGAGGTGTAAGAAATTTCAAGAAGGCTTGAATGATGAGATTCAGATGGGAGTGGTAGCTTCCAGATTCAGAGAATTCTCAGCCTTGGTAGAGGCAGCTCAGGAGATAGAGCGAATTCAGGCTAATCAGCGTACTAGACGCCAGCGGTCTCAGCAAAGAAGAGATCAGACTCCGAGTACACCGAGTACCTATCAGCCGGAAAGCAAGAGATTCAGAGGTGCTAGTAGTTCAGCTGGTTCTAGACCTTCTTTTAGCCAAGGCATAGCTAGGGGTGTTCATGCACCAGCAGCATCAGTTGTGGCTAGTTCTGCCGGTGGTATTCGAGGTTCAGCAGAGGAACTGGTAGAGGCACCGGTAGAGGTGCAGAGTCAGCCGGTTATCCGTATCCACCTTGTGAGCATTGTGGTAGACGACATGGTGGAGATTGTTGGTTGGTGACCGGTAAATGTTGGACATGCGGAGCATCAGACCATCAGAAGAAAGACTGTCCGAAGAAGGCAAGAGTTCCTACCCAGTTCATAGCAGGTAGAGGTAGAGGTGAGGCTTCCGGAGTGCAGAGACAGCAGTCAGAGACTGTGGACAGGCCTGAGACCAGGGGTCCAGCCAGGGTTTATGCCATGCGAGCCAGAGAAGATGAGGAAGCTCCAGATGTTATAGTTGGTGAGTTTTCTTTATTTGAGCATGTAGTTTATGCTTTAATTGATCCTGGCTCATCTCATTCATATATTAGTGTACCTAAACCTTGGGTTAAAGGGTTAGCGGTTGCACATGTGGGTCAGGGTATGTTGGTTACCAATCCATTAGGAGATGTAGTAACAACTCATACAGTGATCAAAAACTGTCCAATTGTTATTCATGGAAAGGAATTTCCAGGAGATCTTATGGAGTTGCCATTTAGAGAATTTGATGTTATTCTGGGCATGGATTGGCTATCTCGACATAATGCTTTAGTTGATTGTGCAAAGAAAAGGGTGACGTTATCTACACCAGCAGGGGAAGAGATTACAGTAGTCGGGAAGTGGCGAGAGTTTTTGAGTAATGTGATATCAGCCATGGCAGCAAAGAGATTAATTCAGAAGGGTTGTGAAGCATACTTGGTATGTGCGTTACAAATAGAGAAAGAAAGGTTGAAAGTGGAAGATATACCAACAGTATGTGATTATTCAGATGTATTTCCAAATGAGTTACCAGGGTTACCACCAAGGAGGGAAGTGGAGTTTACCATAGATGTCTATCCTGGAGCAGCACCAATATCTATTGCACCTTAGAGAATGGCACCAGCAGAGTTAAAAGAGTTAAAGATTCAGCTGCAGGAGTTATTGGATAAAGGCTTTATCAGACCCAGTGTATCACCTTGGGGAGCACCGGTATTATTTGTTAAGAAGAAAGATGGATCATTCAGATTGTGCATTGATTACAGACAGCTGAATAAGCTGACGATCAAAAATAAGTATCCATTGCCTCGCATTGATGATTTGTTTGATCAGTTAAAAGGTGCAGGTATATTTTCTAAGATTGACCTCAAATCAGGATACCACCAGTTGCGGATAAAGGAAGAAGATATCTCCAAGACTGCATTCAGGACCCGATATGGTCACTTTGAATTTTTAGTAATGCCATTCGGTCTCACAAATGCACCAGCGGTTTTCATGGATCTTATGAACCGCGTGTTTCATTCATACCTGGATCAGTTTGTGGTGGTGTTTATAGATGACATTTTGGTCTACTCCAGAGACAGGGCAGAACATGATAAACATTTACGGATTGTACTTCAGACTTTGAGAGATAAACAGCTGTATGCTAAGCTCAGTAAGTGTGAGTTTTGGCTAGAAGAAGTTTCTTTCTTAGGACATGTGGTGTCATCAGAGGGTATCAGAGTGGATCCTAAGAAGATTGAAGCTATTGTTGATTGGAGACCACCCAGGAATGTTACAGAAGTTTGAAGTTTTCTGGGTTTAGCCGGTTATTACAGAAGGTTCGTAAAGGGATTCTCCATCATTGCATCACCTTTAACAAGATTATTGAAGAAAGAGGTTGTATTCCATTGGGATAATAGATGTCAGCAGAGTTTTGACACTTTGAAGAGAACGTTGACTGAAGCACCAGTGTTAACTCAGCCAGTGTCAGGTAAAGACTTTGAGATTTACAGTGATGCCTCTCATACTGGGTTAGGATGTGTGCTCATGCAAGATAGGAAAGTGGTGGCCTATGTATCCAGACAATTGAAGCCACATGAATTGAATTATCCAACCCATGATTTAGAACTAGCAGCCATTGTTCTAGCATTTAAAGTATGGCGGCATTATCTGTATGGTGAAAAGTGTTACATTTACACAGATCATCAGAGTTTAAAGTACTTACCAACACAGAAGGACTTGAATTCAAGACAACGGAAGTGGATGCAAATTCTGGCTAATTATGATTATGTCATTAATTATCATCCGGGCAAAGCTAATGTAGTAGCTGATGCCCTTAGCCGGAAATCCTTGTATGCTTTGAGCTTAATGTGAATACGTATGGAGTTACAACAGCAAGGAGCTATTCTCGCACAGATGCAAGTACAACCATCTTGGCTTCAGGAAGTTGCAGAAGCACAGAAGAAAGATGCACAAATAGCCCTATGGGTTAAACAAGTCCAGGCAGATCATGGTGGGAAATTTAGATTGGATAACAATGGAGTTTTGTTTTATGCAGATAGAATTGTTGTACCACAGACAGGGGAGGTCAGACAAAAGATTCTGCATGAAGCTCATAACAGTCCATATACAATGCATCCAGGTAGCACCAAGATGTATCAAGATTTGAAGAAAGGCTACTGGTGGCCAGGCATGAAAAGAGACATCGGAGATGTTGTAACAAGATGTTTAACATGTCAACAAGTAAAAGCAGAACATCAACTGCCATCCGGGTTACTTCATCCCATAATAGTGCCAACATGGAAATGGGATCAGATCACGATGGATTTTGTTACTGGCTTACCTCAGACACAGCGGAAGCATGATGCAGTATGGGTGATTGTGGACAGATTAACCAAGTCAGCTCACTTTCTACCAGTCAAAACGGACTATTCTCTCGACAAGTTAGCAGAAATTTATGTTAGTGAGATAGTTCGACTACATGGAGTTCCATCATCCATTATCTCTGATCGTGATCCAAGGTTTACATCGAAGTTCTGGGGTAAACTTCAAGAAGCATTAGGAACGAAACTGCATTTCAGCACTGCATTTCATCCGCAGACAGATGGCCAGTCAGAAAGAGTAATTCAAATCCTGGAAGACATGTTGAGATCATGTGTTATTGAATTTGAAGGCAGTTGGGACAAATATGTATCTCTCATGGAATTCGCCTATAACAACAGCTATCAATCGAGCATCAAGATGGCACCATATGAAGCATTGTATGGTAGAAGATGCAGGACACCTGTATGTTGGACAGAACTTAGTGAGAAGAAGATTTTGGGTCCAGATTTGGTTAGAGACACAGAAGAGAAAGTGGACATCATAAGAAAACGGCTGAAAGAAGCAAGTGATCGACAGAAGTCTTATACTGATTTAAAGAGAAAGGATATTGAGTATTCGGTTGGGGATAAAGTATTTCTGAAAGTTTCACCATGGAAAAAGATCTTAAGGTTTGGACAAAAGGGTAAGCTTAGCCCTAGGTTCATTGGTCCATACGAGATTGTTGAACGCGTAGGACCATTAGCCTATCGCCTAGCATTACCTCCAACCTTAGATCGAATTCATAATGTCTTTCATGTATCAATGTTAAGGAGATACAGATCAGATCCCTCACATGTATTATCAGCGAAAGAGATTGATATTCAGCCGGATCTCACTTATGAAGAAGAACCAGTTCAGATCCTAGCCAGAGAAACTAAAGAATTGCGGAACAAGAAAATAGCATTGGTGAAAGTTCTTTGGAGGAATCATAAGACAGAAGAAGCAACTTGGGAATCAGAAGAAACCATGCGACAGCAATATCCGCATTTGTTTACAACAGGTAAACTTCGGGACGAAGTTTTTATTTAGGAGGGGAGAATTGTAACATCCTAGTGCGTTGAGTTGAGTCATTTCATAGAGGAAGGGTGAGTTGGGTTGAACCAAACCCGGTTGGGGTAGCATGAGATGATAAGTGGACTTATTTGCATGAAAAAGTTTAGGCCTTGTTTGCAGCCAAACATACAGTGTGGGTATTTAGTTGTGTCTTTGTACACTTGAGGTACCAAGTAGATATGTTACACAGCCAAGTCATTTCTTCTAGAGACTACCCGTTCTTATCAGCTCACTTTCCCATTTTCATATTCTCTTCTTACTTTCCCTCCCGTTTCCTTGCAAGTTTCATGCACGTTAAGCACTAAGTCCACTCCAAGTAAGTAGAATTCCTTGAAGCTATATGTTATTCACTCTTTAATTGAGTTATATTGGAGATGAGTTATGAGAATCCTTGTGTATAGGAGAAGAAAGTTCCAAAGTTGCAGAAAAGAGAAGCTGAAACAGAGGTCAAGCCTTTTGACGTCAAGGTTTGATATCTCATGTTGTCTACTATTTTCTTTGCATGTAAATTGTGTGGTGTGTTGCCAATGAGATGATATGTTGCTTGTTGTTGGGTGGAAGTACTGGAAATGATGTGAAAACAGGGGATGAACATATGAAGCGGAAACAGAGTTTGCTGGAAATGTTACCAGCAACTTCATCTTGATTTTGAACCCATACAATGATGGAATTAGGAATTGTCATAGAAGAGTTATTTGTTCCTTTCTGTGTTAGCTTTACATGGGCTTTTGAATCATTCAATTTGGAGTTAGCTATTGAGAGTTATGGCCAAAAGAACACAGACTGCACAGAATCACGTCGCGCGCTCGCGCATACTGGAAAGCAAGTCGCGCTCGCGATTTCCTATTGCGCGCTCGCGACTTGAGTCAGGTAGCTCTCTGACTCTCAAATGGCACAACTCGCGCTCGCGAGGATCACATGCGCGGTCGCGACTTTGGCCAGAAGCTCTCTGACTCTCAGTGTGCGCATCTCGCGCTCACGAATCACACAAGCGCGCTCGCGACTTCATCTCGCGCTCGCGACTTGTGCTGCGCGGTCGCGACTTCAGCCAGAAACACACTGACTCTCAGGATGCACAAGTCGCGCTCGCGACTTTCACATACGCGGTCGCGACTTGTGCTGTGACACTCTTTTGCCTTTCAATTGCTATGTAATCACATTCCTTTGCTCAACATGCATGCATCCAATCATTTTACAACAAAAATACAACATAAGAACATGGATTAAAACAACATACAAGCATTCATATGATGTGAAACCAAATCAATATGATGAACGATGACGTTGTGAAACCATTTATGTGCTATTGTGTTATATTGTTGACATGCTAATCTTAAGCTCCATTGAGGTTAGGTAGAAACCATGTAGATAAGGCTATGTCGCGACATAGAATAGCAGATCTGCTCCCCATACAGTTTGGAACTCCGGCTACAGGCCGTTGAGTGGATATGATTAAACCGTGCGGTGCGAATCCGGTTAGGGGCACCAAAACGGACAATATTGGCATAGGCGAATCCGGTTCGGGGCCTATAGCATACAGTTTCACCCAGTTTCATACAGTTTATCTTATCACTTCGGTTTCACTATAACCTTATGGAGCCATTCAGATATCTTGACATAACATTTCATGAATTATACAGAATTATAAACAGTACAAAAAGGTAATCAAGATATCATGAAAGTATCATAACGTGTGAGCTTATATGTGCCATATATGTTTCCATGGTTCTTTCTATATATGTATGTGTTTAATTGTTTCTTTATTTGTTGAGATATCCACTGAGCATTATTTGCTCAGCGAGTTACCTGTCTAACTCGCAGGTTTTGAGACTGGTCCATAGAGAGTCCGCGTACAACTGCTGCAGTTCATCTGTAGAAGACTCGGTCTTCAGGGTAGAAACTCATTTTGTTTTCTTTTTATGGCATGTACAGGGCACACAGTTGGGCCCATTTCATTTTGTAAACTTGTATCATGTTTTGTAAATATAAATTACATTATTTTTGGAAACAGTACCAGCATGTTATTATATTCAATATACAGTATGTTTTCAGCATGTCAGACCATACAGTCAACCAGTTTTGTAGCATCTCGACTCGGTTCATTCGGGTTAACGGGTGGACCGGGAAGGGGTGTTACACACCCCCTCGTACTTAACCGATGTGGGATTTGCCTAAGGTGTGCTGGCCTTGCCACATACACCCCCCTTGGGGACTCAGCGTCCTCGCTGAGGTTTGCCCCACCACCGGCCAGAGGAACGAGGGTCGGCTTTGATACCAATTTGTAACAGCCCAGCCCTTGTGTAATATTGTCCGCTTTGGGGCGTTACGTATCGCCGTCCCCCTCACGGTTTTGTTTTCAGGCAGGCTTTGCAACCCACCCAAAAGGCCTTACACAAGTTCAATATGTGGCAAGGCCAGCACACCTTAGGCAAATCCCACATCGGTTAAGTACGAGGGGGTGGTCCTGTACATAAGAGGGGTAGTCTCTAACTTGGTTAGCGCGCTTTTGGGTGGGTTGCAAAGCCTGCCTGAGGGACAAATCCGTGAGGGGGACGGCGATACGTAACGCCCCAAAGCGGACAATACTAACCAGGTCAGGGCTATGACAATTGGTATCAGAGCCGAGCCTTGTCCCTCTGGCCGGTGGTGGGGCAAACCTCAGCGAGGACGCTGAGTCCCAAGGGGGGGTGTGTGTCACACCTTAGGCAAATCCCACATCGGCTAAGCACAAGGTGGAAGTAATGTACATAAAGGGTGGCAGTCTTGAACTTGTGTAAGGCCTTTTGGGTGGGTTGCAAAGCCTGCCTGAAAACAAAATCGTGAGGGGGACGGCGATACGTAACGCCCCAAAGCGGACAATATTACACAAGGGCTGGGCTGTTACACGAATCAACTTAGAAATTCACTTTTACTACCTAAACTCGTCCGAACTTAATTACAATTACAGTTTAAATATCCAAGCTTGTTTAAATACCTGTTTAGCATTAAATTTTTTTTTTTATTTTTCAAAAATAAATAGTAAATAAAAATTATAAATTATTATTTTAACTTAATAAAAAATATAATATAATATTAAATATAATTATAGCATTAATTATAATTAAAAAGGTATAAATAATTTTTTTAAAAATAATTATTTTAAATATTTTCATAATATTAATTTATTTCCACCAAACTTTCTTTATTTTAGTTATAAAGAATTAATTACAGGATAATTTAATCAATTATCATTATTTTTTATAGAATTGAAGTGGTTGAATATTTTTTTTACTAATTGTCACGACCCAATTCCATGGGCCGGACCGGCACTAGGGCCCAGGTAAGCTTAAGGCCCCCGAGGCCCGTAGTAAGCCTGAAACACCAAAAAATTTATTATCTCAATATAATATTAAACATTCAGCCCATGTTTGTAGGAAATAAATCTCAAGATTTTATTAAATCTCGGCCCAATTTATTAGCTACAACATTCCATAGTTTGGGCCCAATTAACAATACACCACATTTAATATGAGCTTACATAAATATATTGTCTATGTTAATACACGATTAATTATATACAAATTTTACAACTGCGGAGTCACTAACTAATAGATATACATAGATTTTTATACATCTAGACACATAGCAAAATATTTATTGGTCTAGGAAAATTTTCTTTATAGCTCTGCGACGAAGGAACATAGCTTAACCGAATTAAAGAGAAACTTACTTCCTGAAAAATTTAAACAAGACATGTGAGTTTTCTAAGGAGTAATAATTATTGCACAACACACGCAGTCACACAAATATGTAAACATATCAATCTAGTCATCCGACTAGTTATATGCTCACGCAGCCAGTCACACAAATGACATATCATTAGCACTCACAATCATAAACATCTTCATATAATCACATCACGTGGAAATTAGTCAGTGGCACCACCTGAAACCCCAACGAGCCGTCCTCACACATGGCTCGCCCTCTCATACATGTGCACCAGGGAGCCGATCCCCCATACGGCCAACTGGTCTAATCCTCACTTACCAGTCCTCTCATTGTTTTTCCATTCTCTCTTTTCTTTTCCATACCAACAGGAGGCAACCCGGTGGTCTCCATCCAATCTAGATCATCAAGTGCTCACAACAGGAGGCCACCCTGCGGGCTACAATCAAATCTAGATTATCAGGTGCGCAACAACAAGAAGCCATCCTGTGAATTCCCATATAATCTATATCATCAGGTGCACAAGGGGGCGCCGATCTCCCATTTTCCCGGCCGACGGTCAAGTATCATATCATAACCGGATCCATATCACAGACCGTCCTCACAAACCCATGGTGGTCCACTTCATCCCAATTCCACACAAACAAAGCATAGCATTTTCACAACACAATTAATCAAACATTGCAATCAAATGCAGACATATTGATCAGTTGAACACCGTAATGCAATGCACAATTAGACATCCATTCTCAAATGCAATTAAATAATTAAATAAATACCATTAACAATAAATAACAACAATAAAATAAATGATAATAATAAACAATAACAATGAAAATAATTAAATACTTAAATAATTAAATGAATAATAAAGATAATAAATAAATAAATAATATTAAGAATAAACAAACAATTAAATAAATTATAATAATGGAAATAAATAAATAATTGAATAATTCGATGAATAATAATGAAAATAATTAAATAGTTAGAGCATTCTATTTAATATTTATTAAGTTATAGAATTAATCTAAATAGACTTATTAATTGTGTCATTACTTAAAACTAGTCTAAGTTCTATCGAAATTTCGGCAGCATCTCCCCTAAAAATAGGACTATTTACCTGCTCACATATCACAATATCATTATATCTTTATCAATTAAAGCACACAGCCCATCCGTCGGGCAATCAATCAATTTATTCTCCCTTCCTCCAACTAAGTAACAAATAATTATTTAACCATCTATACAAAACCTTAGCTTTACTTAATCCATGGTTTCAACATCGATACAAATTAGTTTACTACTAATACAAAAATATTCATAGCTTTACTAAGATTAAACAAATAAGTAAATAAATACGCAATTAAATGAAAATGGTTATTTGTTTAATCTCCACATTCTACTTCTTTAAACTATCCAATCATATATACCTTCAATAATCATACAAGTTATGATTCATATTTCTTTGACCAACATTAACTAGAATCTTATGTAACAACTTAATAATCCGTGAATCACTATCCTCACCAAGCAAGATTATAGGAAACGTCCTATTTAAATTATCTATTAAGCATAACTAAATAGGTATACTCTAGCTAATCAAGTCTTAGCACGAATTGAATTTGTAACTCAATACACTATAGCCTTTGCTACTCATTAAGCAAAATTTAACCAAAATAACTAAACTAGCTGCTGCCTCAACAGTAATTAAAAATTCATATATATGAACTTAATTAAACCGAAAACTACAATTTCTCTAATCACAAGTTGTTGCCATCTATCCAATTCTTAGCCTATAAATAAAAATTACCTCAATAACACCAAATCACCCACTAAATCACAAAATTCATGAAATATACTAGAAAAGGTTGAGAATTTATTTACAAAAGACTATAAATGTTCATATATTTTCAAGTTAATCCAATAAGTTAATCTCTTGTTATTCAATTTAGTCTATTAAATAATTCAATTAATTCTTTATATATAAAAATTGAGAACTGAGTTTTAGAACGTACCCATTGGGAATCGGGCGACGATTCCATGATCAGCGCGAAGGGAAGAGGATTCTGTCTCTCGGGGCCTCGCCGGAGTGCCGTCGGCCGGTCACCGGACCGCCGCCGGCCGGCCGCCGTGCACGGTGGCCGGAAAAGCTAAACCGCCCAGAAAATTGCAAGGTCACCACCACCTGACTCCAATTTTCGCGAGGAGTCCAAATCTACCATCGGTTTGATGAGGCAGTGGCTCGTTTGGCCGGATCGACCTCCACAGCCACCTTCAAGCCGCCATCCATGGTGGTTCATCAAAACTCAAGCAAAATCACGTACCAATGGAGGGGAATTGTTCACGTGGAGGAGAGGAGTCAATCGAGACCTTCAGTTCACCTTGAGCCCGTCGGAAATGGCGAGAAGTCGCCGGAGATCGAAGAGTATGACTGTCGGAGGAGATGGTCTCGATTCGCGCCGCTGGAGGTCCAATCGGAGCGAGGGGAAGTTGGAAACGTGACCAGCATCGCCAGAAGAACCGATCGCCGCCTTCATCTTGTTGAGCGGTGGCCGGAAACGCGAAGGAGAGGGAGAGGAGAGACTGTCGCGCGCGCGAGGAAGAAGAAGGGAAAAAGAAGGAGAGAAAAGAAAGGAAAAAGAAAAGGAAGGAAGGAAAGTGGGCTGGGCCATTCCGGTTCGATTCGAACCGGTTCGGTCCGATTAGTGATCTGATCTCATTTGTTCGGTTTTCGTGTTTTTCCTATTATTCGTGTGGTTTTCGATAAATCGATTAAATTTCCAGGTCCGGTTTGATTTATTTTAATTATTTTTATTATGTTTTGCAACCTTTCCTCCACTTACTTAATAATACAAGTATTAATAGTAATGATTTTTAATTTAGAATAATTAATTCATATATATATATATATATAATAGATTAATCCTGGTGTTTCACGTTATTCTCGAAAATTTTTTAACTGTCCTCAAATCGAAAATTCCCGAATGAATTGTTTTGGGCTTAGGCCCAATTCGAAAATTTGGGCTCGAATTGGGACTATGTTACAATTGCAACCCACGCGGCCAAAATTTGCGATTTTTGATTTAATAAAAATTTAAAAGTTTTGAAAATAAAAATTCAGGGTGTTTCAATCTCCCCCCCTTAAGACAATTCGTCCTCGAATTGAAATCTAGTAGGAGAGAGTAAGAATGAACACACAAAGAATTTCAAAGCCATAAGAAATTACTTCCAACACCAAGGGCACATCTCGAGAGTACATAATGTGAACCTAGGAAGGAAAAGGGTCAAGTATTCCAATTGTAATTCTCTCGCCAACCATCATTTTTAGTGCCACCTAGCTAACACTCACAAGAATTTGAGTTTATTACCTAAATCTCCAATCATTATCCTTAGACAGCTACTGAACTCTTTAGAAAATCTTTCTTGAATAAAAATTTGACAATAAAATCAGGTTTAACAGAAAAGTACATATCATATATCATAGATTTTTCTCAAAATTATGTAACTTCATTTGAAAATTTAAATTTTATTAGACATTCTTCTGTGAAGGCCAAACATAATTTACAAAGGCAAACAATTGTAATTATGATTTACCTACAATCATAAGAATTAACTCGTTCAATTCACATGTGTTATTTAATAAAACCCTTAGTAATCAAAACTTTTGAAAACTTGTTGCTTTACTTCAAAACTATAGGCAAAATCATCTGTAATTTCCGCTATCCATTATATCACAGGCTGCTTCGAAATAACTGTTTTTATTTCTCATTTATGCAAATTCGATTGTCTCTATAATATCTTTACTATAGATTAGTTCATCTGTTATACAGCTCCTAAATCACTGCATCCCTTAGCTATCTGAATCCTGTGAGAATTTTCACTCCTTCCACTTAATCACCAACTTCTCTTTCCAACGCTTATTCCTTATGTCGCCTTAATATTCATCACGAAAATTTAACTTTCATAATAATATCTCTTAGTAATTCGCACTTCCGTTCTCAACCTAAATCTCATCTGATAACCTTTCATTTTATGATCTAATCCCATTGGCCCGTAATATAAATAGACAGCTTCCAAAAATAATTTTCTAAATAAATAATCAATTTCAATTTATTTATCATAACACAATTTGAATTCAAAATTAAAATGGGGGTTTAAATTTAAAATTTTAGGTAGATAAAATGAAAACAAAAACAAAAATAAAAAGTTTATATTTTTGAACAAACTCTAAAGAAATTCAGTAGCTGTGTTGAAAACTAGACACAAATTTCTAATTGCCCCAAAGTTATTATTTCTGTTCATGAATCTACCATACCAATGAAAATCCTATTTATTCTCTACACTATTCTACTCACTGACAGGAATAGAGTTCACATGAAAAATAGTGTACTGGGTGATCAGGCCAATCCACTACCTTCAGGTATTACTCTATTCCCTATAGTCTATTGATCTACACAATAGGTGTGGATTTTCCCACCTCATAGGGTCTAGTGCGTCCACCATCCCTAGAGAGGAAAATCACAAGTTTCCTTCCTTATGTTGGTTACGGCCGATCCCAACATAAAGAAATTCCTATACTCCGCAGTTGTGTCCTAGAACCCTAACCTAAGCTCTGATACCAACTTTGTCACGACCCAATTCCATGGGCCGGACCGGCACTAGGGCCCAGGTAAGCTTAAGGCCCCCGAGGCCCGTAGTAAGCCTGAAACACCAAAAAATTTATTATCTCAATATAATATTAAACATTCAGCCCATGTTTGTAGGAAATAAATCTCAAGATTTTATTAAATCTCGGCCCAATTTATTAGCTACAACATTCCATAGTTTGGGCCCAATTAACAATACACCACATTTAATATGAGCTTACATAAATATATTGTCTATGTTAATACACGATTAATTATATACAAATTTTACAACTGCGGAGTCACTAACTAATAGATATACATAGATTTTTATACATCTAGACACATAGCAAAATATTTATTGGTCTAGGAAAATTTTCTTTATAGCTCTGCGACGAAGGAACATAGCTTAACCGAATTAAAGAGAAACTTACTTCCTGAAAAATTTAAACAAGACATGTGAGTTTTCTAAGGAGTAATAATTATTGCACAACACACGCAGTCACACAAATATGTAAACATATCAATCTAGTCATCCGACTAGTTATATGCTCACGCAGCCAGTCACACAAATGACATATCATTAGCACTCACAATCATAAACATCTTCATATAATCACATCACGTGGAAATTAGTCAGTGGCACCACCTGAAACCCCAACGAGCCGTCCTCACACATGGCTCGCCCTCTCATACATGTGCACCAGGGAGCCGATCCCCCATACGGCCAACTGGTCTAATCCTCACTTACCAGTCCTCTCATTGTTTTTCCATTCTCTCTTTTCTTTTCCATACCAACAGGAGGCAACCCGGTGGTCTCCATCCAATCTAGATCATCAAGTGCTCACAACAGGAGGCCACCCTGCGGGCTACAATCAAATCTAGATTATCAGGTGCGCAACAACAAGAAGCCATCCTGTGAATTCCCATATAATCTATATCATCAGGTGCACAAGGGGGCGCCGATCTCCCATTTTCCCGGCCGACGGTCAAGTATCATATCATAACCGGATCCATATCACAGACCGTCCTCACAAACCCATGGTGGTCCACTTCATCCCAATTCCACACAAACAAAGCATAGCATTTTCACAACACAATTAATCAAACATTGCAATCAAATGCAGACATATTGATCAGTTGAACACCGTAATGCAATGCACAATTAGACATCCATTCTCAAATGCAATTAAATAATTAAATAAATACCATTAACAATAAATAACAACAATAAAATAAATGATAATAATAAACAATAACAATGAAAATAATTAAATACTTAAATAATTAAATGAATAATAAAGATAATAAATAAATAAATAATATTAAGAATAAACAAACAATTAAATAAATTATAATAATGGAAATAAATAAATAATTGAATAATTCGATGAATAATAATGAAAATAATTAAATAGTTAGAGCATTCTATTTAATATTTATTAAGTTATAGAATTAATCTAAATAGACTTATTAATTGTGTCATTACTTAAAACTAGTCTAAGTTCTATCGAAATTTCGGCAGCATCTCCCCTAAAAATAGGACTATTTACCTGCTCACATATCACAATATCATTATATCTTTATCAATTAAAGCACACAGCCCATCCGTCGGGCAATCAATCAATTTATTCTCCCTTCCTCCAACTAAGTAACAAATAATTATTTAACCATCTATACAAAACCTTAGCTTTACTTAATCCATGGTTTCAACATCGATACAAATTAGTTTACTACTAATACAAAAATATTCATAGCTTTACTAAGATTAAACAAATAAGTAAATAAATACGCAATTAAATGAAAATGGTTATTTGTTTAATCTCCACATTCTACTTCTTTAAACTATCCAATCATATATACCTTCAATAATCATACAAGTTATGATTCATATTTCTTTGACCAACATTAACTAGAATCTTATGTAACAACTTAATAATCCGTGAATCACTATCCTCACCAAGCAAGATTATAGGAAACGTCCTATTTAAATTATCTATTAAGCATAACTAAATAGGTATACTCTAGCTAATCAAGTCTTAGCACGAATTGAATTTGTAACTCAATACACTATAGCCTTTGCTACTCATTAAGCAAAATTTAACCAAAATAACTAAACTAGCTGCTGCCTCAACAGTAATTAAAAATTCATATATATGAACTTAATTAAACCGAAAACTACAATTTCTCTAATCACAAGTTGTTGCCATCTATCCAATTCTTAGCCTATAAATAAAAATTACCTCAATAACACCAAATCACCCACTAAATCACAAAATTCATGAAATATACTAGAAAAGGTTGAGAATTTATTTACAAAAGACTATAAATGTTCATATATTTTCAAGTTAATCCAATAAGTTAATCTCTTGTTATTCAATTTAGTCTATTAAATAATTCAATTAATTCTTTATATATAAAAATTGAGAACTGAGTTTTAGAACGTACCCATTGGGAATCGGGCGACGATTCCATGATCAGCGCGAAGGGAAGAGGATTCTGTCTCTCGGGGCCTCGCCGGAGTGCCGTCGGCCGGTCACCGGACCGCCGCCGGCCGGCCGCCGTGCACGGTGGCCGGAAAAGCTAAACCGCCCAGAAAATTGCAAGGTCACCACCACCTGACTCCAATTTTCGCGAGGAGTCCAAATCTACCATCGGTTTGATGAGGCAGTGGCTCGTTTGGCCGGATCGACCTCCACAGCCACCTTCAAGCCGCCATCCATGGTGGTTCATCAAAACTCAAGCAAAATCACGTACCAATGGAGGGGAATTGTTCACGTGGAGGAGAGGAGTCAATCGAGACCTTCAGTTCACCTTGAGCCCGTCGGAAATGGCGAGAAGTCGCCGGAGATCGAAGAGTATGACTGTCGGAGGAGATGGTCTCGATTCGCGCCGCTGGAGGTCCAATCGGAGCGAGGGGAAGTTGGAAACGTGACCAGCATCGCCAGAAGAACCGATCGCCGCCTTCATCTTGTTGAGCGGTGGCCGGAAACGCGAAGGAGAGGGAGAGGAGAGACTGTCGCGCGCGCGAGGAAGAAGAAGGGAAAAAGAAGGAGAGAAAAGAAAGGAAAAAGAAAAGGAAGGAAGGAAAGTGGGCTGGGCCATTCCGGTTCGATTCGAACCGGTTCGGTCCGATTAGTGATCTGATCTCATTTGTTCGGTTTTCGTGTTTTTCCTATTATTCGTGTGGTTTTCGATAAATCGATTAAATTTCCAGGTCCGGTTTGATTTATTTTAATTATTTTTATTATGTTTTGCAACCTTTCCTCCACTTACTTAATAATACAAGTATTAATAGTAATGATTTTTAATTTAGAATAATTAATTCATATATATATATATATATAATAGATTAATCCTGGTGTTTCACGTTATTCTCGAAAATTTTTTAACTGTCCTCAAATCGAAAATTCCCGAATGAATTGTTTTGGGCTTAGGCCCAATTCGAAAATTTGGGCTCGAATTGGGACTATGTTACAATTGCAACCCACGCGGCCAAAATTTGCGATTTTTGATTTAATAAAAATTTAAAAGTTTTGAAAATAAAAATTCAGGGTGTTTCAATCTCCCCCCCTTAAGACAATTCGTCCTCGAATTGAAATCTAGTAGGAGAGAGTAAGAATGAACACACAAAGAATTTCAAAGCCATAAGAAATTACTTCCAACACCAAGGGCACATCTCGAGAGTACATAATGTGAACCTAGGAAGGAAAAGGGTCAAGTATTCCAATTGTAATTCTCTCGCCAACCATCATTTTTAGTGCCACCTAGCTAACACTCACAAGAATTTGAGTTTATTACCTAAATCTCCAATCATTATCCTTAGACAGCTACTGAACTCTTTAGAAAATCTTTCTTGAATAAAAATTTGACAATAAAATCAGGTTTAACAGAAAAGTACATATCATATATCATAGATTTTTCTCAAAATTATGTAACTTCATTTGAAAATTTAAATTTTATTAGACATTCTTCTGTGAAGGCCAAACATAATTTACAAAGGCAAACAATTGTAATTATGATTTACCTACAATCATAAGAATTAACTCGTTCAATTCACATGTGTTATTTAATAAAACCCTTAGTAATCAAAACTTTTGAAAACTTGTTGCTTTACTTCAAAACTATAGGCAAAATCATCTGTAATTTCCGCTATCCATTATATCACAGGCCGCTTCGAAATAACTGTTTTTATTTCTCATTTATGCAAATTCGATTGTCTCTATAATATCTTTACTATAGATTAGTTCATCTGTTATACAGCTCCTAAATCACTGCATCCCTTAGCTATCTGAATCCTGTGAGAATTTTCACTCCTTCCACTTAATCACCAACTTCTCTTTCCAACGCTTATTCCTTATGTCGCCTTAATATTCATCACGAAAATTTAACTTTCATAATAATATCTCTTAGTAATTCGCACTTCCGTTCTCAACCTAAATCTCATCTGATAACCTTTCATTTTATGATCTAATCCCATTGGCCCGTAATATAAATAGACAGCTTCCAAAAATAATTTTCTAAATAAATAATCAATTTCAATTTATTTATCATAACACAATTTGAATTCAAAATTAAAATGGGGGTTTAAATTTAAAATTTTAGGTAGATAAAATGAAAACAAAAACAAAAATAAAAAGTTTATATTTTTGAACAAACTCTAAAGAAATTCAGTAGCTGTGTTGAAAACTAGACACAAATTTCTAATTGCCCCAAAGTTATTATTTCTGTTCATGAATCTACCATACCAATGAAAATCCTATTTATTCTCTACACTATTCTACTCACTGACAGGAATAGAGTTCACATGAAAAATAGTGTACTGGGTGATCAGGCCAATCCACTACCTTCAGGTATTACTCTATTCCCTATAGTCTATTGATCTACACAATAGGTGTGGATTTTCCCACCTCATAGGGTCTAGTGCGTCCACCATCCCTAGAGAGGAAAATCACAAGTTTCCTTCCTTATGTTGGTTACGGCCGATCCCAACATAAAGAAATTCCTATACTCCGCAGTTGTGTCCTAGAACCCTAACCTAAGCTCTGATACCAACTTTGTCACGACCCAATTCCATGGGCCGGACCGGCACTAGGGCCCAGGTAAGCTTAAGGCCCCCGAGGCCCGTAGTAAGCCTGAAACACCAAAAAATTTATTATCTCAATATAATATTAAACATTCAGCCCATGTTTGTAGGAAATAAATCTCAAGATTTTATTAAATCTCGGCCCAATTTATTAGCTACAACATTCCATAGTTTGGGCCCAATTAACAATACACCACATTTAATATGAGCTTACATAAATATATTGTCTATGTTAATACACGATTAATTATATACAAATTTTACAACTGCGGAGTCACTAACTAATAGATATACATAGATTTTTATACATCTAGACACATAGCAAAATATTTATTGGTCTAGGAAAATTTTCTTTATAGCTCTGCGACGAAGGAACATAGCTTAACCGAATTAAAGAGAAACTTACTTCCTGAAAAATTTAAACAAGACATGTGAGTTTTCTAAGGAGTAATAATTATTGCACAACACACGCAGTCACACAAATATGTAAACATATCAATCTAGTCATCCGACTAGTTATATGCTCACGCAGCCAGTCACACAAATGACATATCATTAGCACTCACAATCATAAACATCTTCATATAATCACATCACGTGGAAATTAGTCAGTGGCACCACCTGAAACCCCAACGAGCCGTCCTCACACATGGCTCGCCCTCTCATACATGTGCACCAGGGAGCCGATCCCCCATACGGCCAACTGGTCTAATCCTCACTTACCAGTCCTCTCATTGTTTTTCCATTCTCTCTTTTCTTTTCCATACCAACAGGAGGCAACCCGGTGGTCTCCATCCAATCTAGATCATCAAGTGCTCACAACAGGAGGCCACCCTGCGGGCTACAATCAAATCTAGATTATCAGGTGCGCAACAACAAGAAGCCATCCTGTGAATTCCCATATAATCTATATCATCAGGTGCACAAGGGGGCGCCGATCTCCCATTTTCCCGGCCGACGGTCAAGTATCATATCATAACCGGATCCATATCACAGACCGTCCTCACAAACCCATGGTGGTCCACTTCATCCCAATTCCACACAAACAAAGCATAGCATTTTCACAACACAATTAATCAAACATTGCAATCAAATGCAGACATATTGATCAGTTGAACACCGTAATGCAATGCACAATTAGACATCCATTCTCAAATGCAATTAAATAATTAAATAAATACCATTAACAATAAATAACAACAATAAAATAAATGATAATAATAAACAATAACAATGAAAATAATTAAATACTTAAATAATTAAATGAATAATAAAGATAATAAATAAATAAATAATATTAAGAATAAACAAACAATTAAATAAATTATAATAATGGAAATAAATAAATAATTGAATAATTCGATGAATAATAATGAAAATAATTAAATAGTTAGAGCATTCTATTTAATATTTATTAAGTTATAGAATTAATCTAAATAGACTTATTAATTGTGTCATTACTTAAAACTAGTCTAAGTTCTATCGAAATTTCGGCAGCATCTCCCCTAAAAATAGGACTATTTACCTGCTCACATATCACAATATCATTATATCTTTATCAATTAAAGCACACAGCCCATCCGTCGGGCAATCAATCAATTTATTCTCCCTTCCTCCAACTAAGTAACAAATAATTATTTAACCATCTATACAAAACCTTAGCTTTACTTAATCCATGGTTTCAACATCGATACAAATTAGTTTACTACTAATACAAAAATATTCATAGCTTTACTAAGATTAAACAAATAAGTAAATAAATACGCAATTAAATGAAAATGGTTATTTGTTTAATCTCCACATTCTACTTCTTTAAACTATCCAATCATATATACCTTCAATAATCATACAAGTTATGATTCATATTTCTTTGACCAACATTAACTAGAATCTTATGTAACAACTTAATAATCCGTGAATCACTATCCTCACCAAGCAAGATTATAGGAAACGTCCTATTTAAATTATCTATTAAGCATAACTAAATAGGTATACTCTAGCTAATCAAGTCTTAGCACGAATTGAATTTGTAACTCAATACACTATAGCCTTTGCTACTCATTAAGCAAAATTTAACCAAAATAACTAAACTAGCTGCTGCCTCAACAGTAATTAAAAATTCATATATATGAACTTAATTAAACCGAAAACTACAATTTCTCTAATCACAAGTTGTTGCCATCTATCCAATTCTTAGCCTATAAATAAAAATTACCTCAATAACACCAAATCACCCACTAAATCACAAAATTCATGAAATATACTAGAAAAGGTTGAGAATTTATTTACAAAAGACTATAAATGTTCATATATTTTCAAGTTAATCCAATAAGTTAATCTCTTGTTATTCAATTTAGTCTATTAAATAATTCAATTAATTCTTTATATATAAAAATTGAGAACTGAGTTTTAGAACGTACCCATTGGGAATCGGGCGACGATTCCATGATCAGCGCGAAGGGAAGAGGATTCTGTCTCTCGGGGCCTCGCCGGAGTGCCGTCGGCCGGTCACCGGACCGCCGCCGGCCGGCCGCCGTGCACGGTGGCCGGAAAAGCTAAACCGCCCAGAAAATTGCAAGGTCACCACCACCTGACTCCAATTTTCGCGAGGAGTCCAAATCTACCATCGGTTTGATGAGGCAGTGGCTCGTTTGGCCGGATCGACCTCCACAGCCACCTTCAAGCCGCCATCCATGGTGGTTCATCAAAACTCAAGCAAAATCACGTACCAATGGAGGGGAATTGTTCACGTGGAGGAGAGGAGTCAATCGAGACCTTCAGTTCACCTTGAGCCCGTCGGAAATGGCGAGAAGTCGCCGGAGATCGAAGAGTATGACTGTCGGAGGAGATGGTCTCGATTCGCGCCGCTGGAGGTCCAATCGGAGCGAGGGGAAGTTGGAAACGTGACCAGCATCGCCAGAAGAACCGATCGCCGCCTTCATCTTGTTGAGCGGTGGCCGGAAACGCGAAGGAGAGGGAGAGGAGAGACTGTCGCGCGCGCGAGGAAGAAGAAGGGAAAAAGAAGGAGAGAAAAGAAAGGAAAAAGAAAAGGAAGGAAGGAAAGTGGGCTGGGCCATTCCGGTTCGATTCGAACCGGTTCGGTCCGATTAGTGATCTGATCTCATTTGTTCGGTTTTCGTGTTTTTCCTATTATTCGTGTGGTTTTCGATAAATCGATTAAATTTCCAGGTCCGGTTTGATTTATTTTAATTATTTTTATTATGTTTTGCAACCTTTCCTCCACTTACTTAATAATACAAGTATTAATAGTAATGATTTTTAATTTAGAATAATTAATTCATATATATATATATATATAATAGATTAATCCTGGTGTTTCACGTTATTCTCGAAAATTTTTTAACTGTCCTCAAATCGAAAATTCCCGAATGAATTGTTTTGGGCTTAGGCCCAATTCGAAAATTTGGGCTCGAATTGGGACTATGTTACAATTGCAACCCACGCGGCCAAAATTTGCGATTTTTGATTTAATAAAAATTTAAAAGTTTTGAAAATAAAAATTCAGGGTGTTTCACTAATCTTGGAAAAATCAAAAAGTGTCAAAAAAATTAATGAAATGGTAATAGTAACAAATTTACAGCATTAATGAAAAAAAATTTTGATTTCTTTTTTTGCAATAATTAATAATCCAAATAATAAATTTATTACACCGGTAATACAATTCTTTAATTTTTTTTTTCCAGCAATTAATAACCACATAATAAATTGGTACATGCCATTTTTCTTAAAACTTTTCTATTATTTTTTTAATTTAATTGTCTCTTAATTTAAAAAAAAATTATTTTAAAATTATAAAACTTTTCATTTTCTTTTTAATTTAATTTCACTTATTCACTCTAAACTATAGACTCTATTACATTATTGTAACTAAAATTTAATTTTCATATAAAAATATCCAAATTTCTATTAGCATATTGTAAAAAAGGATCTTACAAAAAATGTGATTATATCTTATAATAACCTTAATTGTTTCTCTTCTCCTTCCCTCTTCTTTGATTTTCTTTTAGATTTTGTTCTTTGAACCACCTTTTCGTGCTTTTTCTTAATTTATTTAATTTTTTTTCATTATTTAATATATTTTAAATTTCTTATCTTTTATAACAATTATTAGATTCAGTTTCTCGGATTTGAGTATTTGCAGTATCAAGTGGTATATTTTCTCCATTGAAGGAGTTGTTCTGCCTTATTAAGAAGTTTTTGTATGTGTGTGTGTTTTTTTTTTTTTTTTTTGTTTTTTTAGTTCAAAATACAAAATAGACCGTTGATACATATGGTTGCGGATTTTATATCTTTAAGTTTAAGTAAGTTTTTTTTACCATTGAAATCTAATAGTGTGGACCATTTCTCTGTTCATATTTGATATTTTACACTTTTGTCCTAGATATAATAAATTTCCAAAAAGACAAAATTATAAAATTTTCTTGTCGTTATATTTAAAAAAGATTTAATTTCTTTTGCTAATATCATTCTTCAAATAAAAAATATTTTTTATGTTTATATTTCTTATTTTCCTAATAATAATATGATATACTTACTTGATAATGAATTGTAATTTTTTTTAAAAAAAACTTACCACATACCGTCGCAAATGCCACCGGAATGTTGATATGGACCAGTCAAATGGATTAATTTTGACCCTCCTTCTTATTGGCTCCGCCGTTGCAGCCCACAGTACCTAGCATTTCTTTTTTTATTTTTTTAGCAATTTTTCGCATAAAATTAATTCAATAATTCTTTTTCTTCTTCTTTCTTCTTGATTTTTATGCTATTGACCGCCTACAAAACCTCCAATAACAGCAACTTGATTCTGAGATCATCAAAGCTTTGTTGTCATCATTTTTTTTTCTCATGCCTGATATTGACACTTGATTGAGTTGGAAAATGTTAATATTTTAGCCCAAGAATTTGAAATTCATATGCAGAATACAAGCACATTCTTTCTGTTTTCTGTTTTCTAAATCTTCCTTCAATGGCAGCATTTCTTAGATCACTTCAACTTTTCTTAGCTCTTTCTGTATGCATAAAACACTTGGCCTTAGCTCAAGAAGCAAACCAGTTCATCTACAATGGCTTCCAAGGAGCAAATCTAAGTCTAAATGGGGCAGCAAAAATCCATCCAAATGGTCTATTAGAACTAACAAACACTTCAAAGCAACAAATTGGCCATGCTTTCTTTCCTTTCCCATTTCATTTCGACAAATCTTTTCCCAACAATTCTTTCTCATCTCTATCATTCTCTACAGCCTTTGTGTTTGCTATAGTTCCTGAGTCGCATAATCGAGATGGCCATGGCTTAGCCTTCACTATCTCACCATCAGTAGTGTTTAAAGAAGCAATAGCATCTCAATATCTTGGACTTTTTAACTCTACTACGATAGGCTTACCTTCCAATCATTTACTTGCCATTGAGTTAGATACTGTTAAGAATCCTGAATTTGGAGATATCAATGACAATCATGTTGGAGTAGATGTTAACAATTTGACATCTATTGAATCAGCTCCGGTCACGTATTTTTCAGAAAATGAAGCAGAAAATAAGAGCTTGGAACTCATTAGTGGGAACCCAATTCAAGCATGGATAGAATATAATCAAATGGAGAAGCTACTTAATGTAACAGTAGCTCCTCTAGAAAGTAGAAAGCCAGAAAAGCCTCTTTTATCGACAAGTATTGATCTTTCTTTAGTTTTCATGGATTCCATGTATGTTGGTTTCTCTGCATCTACTGGTTCTGTTGCAAGTAACCATTATATATATTCTTGGGTGGAGCTTTAACAATATTGGGCAAGCACAAAGTCTTGATCTTTCAAAGCTTCCTTCACTTCCTCATGAAAGAAAATCAAAGGGTAATCTAGAACTGACAATTATGCTTCCATTGGCAATTGTAATTATTTTTCTGGTAACTATTTCTGCAGTTATTTATATGATAAGGAAGAAGAGATATGGAGAAATTCGTGAAGGTTGGGAACAACAATACGGTCCTCAAAGATTTTCTTACAAGGATCTTTATAAAGCAACTAAAGGTTTTAAAGACAAAGAGCTTCTTGGTTGTGGAGGTTTTGGAAGGGTTTATAAAGGGGCACTACCTTCATCTAATGTACAAATTGCTGTAAAGAAAATCTCACATAATTCAACACAGGGAATGAAGGAATTTGTAGCTGAAATTGCTAGCTTGGGAAGGCTAAGGCATAGGAATCTTGTTCATCTTTTAGGGTATTGCCGGCGAAAAGGAGAGCTTTTCTTGGTTTATGATCATATGCCTAATGGAAGTCTTGACAAGTTTTTATTTAGTAATGAAAAACCTAGTCTTGATTGGTTTCAACGATATCAAACCATTAAAGGAGTAGCACCTGCTCTTTTCTACCTTCATGAAAAATAGGAACAAGTTGTTTTACATAGAGATGTGAAAGCTAGCAATGTTTTATTAGATTCTGATCTTAATAGAAGGTTTGGCGATTTTAGACTTGCTAAATGTCAGAACTCAGAACATGTCTAATGTAATGAAATTTTTTAGTTCAATTTTTATTCTGAAACTTTTATTTTATTCGAATCCCATGTATTATTTAATTTTATTCTACTAAAGCATGTTTTTAGTTCTTGAAATTCAGATGCAATACCATTGCTTCATTAACAAGATCCAAAAGGCTAGATTAAGCTTTAGATTTTCTATTTGTCTCTCTGTTATTGATCCCAAAGGTTGCATCAAACAAATTCAATTAATGGGAAATCAGTAATTTTTTGATTGAAAAGGATAAAACTCGCTTAGATGTGATAATATGTATCTACCTATGATCAAACCAATCCCTAAATTTTTTTTTAGAATTTGCTCTCA